>NC_087187.1:4285000-4292500 GCF_035594125.1 Scylla paramamosain
AAGATAAAACAGTAAATAAATAAAAAAAAACACAATTTCATCATTCAATATCAAAATTTCCTACAACCAGTATCGACCAATAGAAGCAAGGGGAATTCCGTGACGTCACCGGTTCCTAGTGAGGTCACGAGTGGGTACCGGGAAAGTACCAGACTTGAAAAATATTCAGGCAAATATCTGTGGTTAGTGACACAAGTAGGAAAAGAAGAGAAGGAAAGAAGGAAAGAAGGAAAGGAAGGGTGAGCCAGGTAATATGAAAGTAGGAAAGAATGAAAAGGGAGGAAAGGAGGATAGAAGCAAGGAAGGAAGGGGAATGGAAGGGAGGGAAGAAGGAAAGGACTAGAAAAGAAGGAAAGAAAGAAAGGGAGAAAGATGGAAGTACAAAGGGAGAGAAAAGGGATAGGAGGAAGAAATGAAGGTTGAAAAGAACTTAAGGAGGGAGGAAGGAAGCAAAGAAAGAATGAATGAATGGAAGGAAGGAAGGAAGGAAGGACGTTCTCCTCCCTTCCTTCCTTCCTTCGCTCCTTTTCTTTCTTTTCTTTCCTTCCTTCCTTTATGAATAATGGTGAAAAGGAAGGAAAAACGAAAATAAAAGAAATAAAAGGAAATGGGAAATATAACAAAAGGAAAAAAATATACACACACAAAAATAAAGAGGAAAGAAAAGAAGATAATAAACAAAAAAAAAAAGAAATGATGCAAAGGGGACGAAATAAGACACGAAAAGAAGGAAAGAAAGAAAAAAACAAAAGACGAATAAATAGAAATAAGTAAGAAAGACAAAAATAAAGAGAAACGAAAAATAAAAAAAATAGAGAAAATGAAACACGATAGAAAGCAAAAAAAACAGAATTTGAGGGACACGAGGAACGGATCAGAGAGAGAGAGAGAGAGAGAGAGAGAGAGAGAGAGAGAGAGAGAGAGAGAGAGAGAGAGAGAGAGAGAGAGAGAGAGAGAGAGAGAGAGAGAGAGAGAGAGAAAGGAGGGAGGGAAGGGAGTGGAGGTCATGACATTTAAGGGAGTGTGTCAGAGTTGTTTTAGTGACGTCACAGGGAGGAAAAATGACCTCTAGATTGTCCGCCTCCTCCTCCTCCTCCTCCTCCACCTCCTCCTTTTCTTCCTCCTCCTCCTTCATGTTTGCTCCCTTGTTCCCTTCTTAATTCTCCTCATCCAGTTCCTCTTCTTCTTCCTCTACCTTTTCTTCCTTCATGTCTGTCCTCCTCCTCCTCCTCCTCCTCCTCCTCCTCCTCCTCCTCCTCCTCCTCCTCCTCCTCCTCCTCCTCCTCCTCCTCCTCTTCCTCCTCGTTAACATCCTCTTTATCGTCTCTTTAACACATCTCTCCGCTGTTATACATCCTCCTCCTCCTCCTCCTCCTCCTCCTCCTCCTCCTCCTCCTCCTCTTCCCTCCCTCTCTTGCCCTCTATTACAACTGTTGCCAGCATCCTCCTTCTCTTCCTTCCTCTCCTCTCCTCTTCCTTCTTACCTCATACTGGTCTTCCTTCTACTTTTCCTTTTCTTTTCCTCTTCTCTCCTCTCTTTTCCTATCCTCTTGTTCTTTTGATGGAAACCTCCTCCTCCTCCTCCTCCTCCTCCTCCTCCTCCTCCTCCTCCTCCTCCTCTTACTTCTCTTTTTTTCCCAGTTTTCTCCACCCCCTCTCGTTCTTTATGACACTCCTCCTCCTCCTCCTCCTCCTCCTCCTCCTCCTCCTCCTCCTCCTCTTATGTTTCTATACTCTCATTCTTCTCTATAGCCCATTCCACAACCACACCTCCTCCTCCTCCTCCTCCTCCTCCTCCTCCTCCTCCTCCTCCTCCTCCTCCTCTCAGGGTGTGGCTAAAGGATCTCCGTGATGGTACACAAGACTCCTGCGGGGCAACGAAGGCCGTGTGTGTGTGTGTGTGTGTGTGTGTGTGTGTGTGTGTGTGTGTGTGTGTGTGTGTGTGTGTGTGTGTGTGTGTGTGTGTGTGTGTGTGTGTGTGTGTGTGTGTGACGGGCACGTGAAAGGTACATGACGAACAGATGAACGTGGGAGGAGGAGGAGGAGGAGGAGGAGGAGGAGGAGGAGGAGGAGGAGGAGGAGGAGGAGGAGGAGGAGGAGGAGGAGGAGGAGGAGGAGGAGGAGAAATTGAATAAAGAAAAGGGAATAGAGAAAGGAAGGAGACTGATATACGGAGGAAGAGAAAATATATGAAGAACAAAGGAGAAGAGAAAAGAGGAGGAAAGGAGAGAAGAGAAGAGGAGAGAAGAGACAATGAGCAAAATAACGAAAGAGGAAACAAAAGCAAACGAAGATAAAGCAGAACACACAAGAAGGAAAAGAAGAGGAAAGAGACGAGAACAAGAGATGAAAAGAGAAGAGAGAAGAGAAAAAGAAGAGAATAAACACAAGAACGAATAAGAACAAGGGAGAAAGGTAAACAGAAAGAGAGACAAAGGAGAAGGGAATTAATTGCAAAGGGAAGGGAAAGGCGAGAGCGAGAGAGAGAGAGAGAGAGAGAGAGAGAGAGAGAGAGAGAGAGAGAGAGAGAGAGAGAGAGAGAGAGAGAGAGAGAGAGAGATAAAAGTGACGTTGAGATTAGATAGAAAAATATGAAGGAAAGAAGGAAGGAATTAAGAAGGAATATAAAAGGAGAAGAAGGAGGAGGAGGAAGATAAAAAGCAGGCGGAAGAGATAAGAGGAAGAGAGACAAGATAAAAGAGTGACCGGAGGAAATGAAAGAAGATAAGGAGAGAAGAGAAGCGGAAGAGGGAAGAGGAGAGGAATGAAGAGGAAAATAAAGAAGAAGAGAAGGAGAAGTAAGGAACAAAAGACAAAACAGAAAAAGGAAGAATGAAAAAGATAGACAGAATAAGGGAGAAAGAGGATATGAAGACGGAAAAAAGAAAAAGAAATAAAAAAGTGAAGATTGAAAGGAAAATAAGAATGGAAGGAAGAGAGAAAAAATAAAAATAGGAAGAAGCAGAAAACATGAAAAGAAGGAAAAGGGAGATAAATGAAGGGAGACTGAGAGGAGGCAAGAAAAAGGAAGAAAAGAAAAAGGACATTAACAAAGGGAGGAAGTAAAGGGAGAAAGGGAGGCGAACGAAGAGGAAGGGAGAGGAAGGGAAGAGAAGAAAATAGAAGGACATTAGCAAAGGAAGTACAAGAAAGGAGAGAAAGGAAGAGGAAGGGAGATGAAGGGGGAGGGAGGGGGAAGGAGGGAGGACACAGCAAAAAATATATCCTTCCCAACACACAAACAAACAAACAAACAAACAAACATGACCACACCTCTCCTTCATCAATGTCTTCCTCCCACTCTCCCTTTGAACTATAATCTCCCTTTTCAATCATAAGCTCCCTTGTTTTCACCTGTCAAATCTCGTCTTTTTTGTCTCCCTTTGGTGTCAAGTTATGTCCCTTTTTTCATCTACTTCTTATCTCCCTTTCTTATCAACTCCCTCGTTTCACACTTCATTCGTGTTACTAAAAAGGGAGGATTTGTCGATTATGTTATTCTTCCTTTTGTTCACTTTTTTCTCATTAAATAGTAATAATAAACAATTTAAGTGTTATACTCCCTTTTCTAGTTTTATTTTTATTTTCTCCTCTTCTTTTTTTAGTTTCATTTTTATAGCTTCTTCCTCTCATTTTTTTTCTTTTCATTTCTTTTCTTTCACTATTCTCCTCTTCTTTCTCGCTATCCCTCTTTCCAATTTACTCTTCTCCCTTTCTTCAAATTTCTCTTCCCTTTTAGTCTTCCTTTTATATCTATTAATCTCCCTTTCCTTCAGTTCTCTTCCTTTTTCCCTTTTCAATTTACATTTATTCTCCCTTCCAATGACTCCCTTTTTTCCACAACCTTTTAACCGTCACCTCGTTTATAACCTCCCTCTTTTTCATATTTAATCCTGGTCTACTTTCACCCTTTCAAACTTTTCCTAATCTCCCTTTTAAAAATAATCTCGATTTCATCTTGTCAAATTCGCCCTTTTTTCTTCCATCTCCCTTTGTTGTTAATCTTCTTATCTCTCTTTTTTATTTACCTCCACTAAGCTCCCTATTTTAATCTCCCTTTGGCGTCAATATTCTTATCTTTTTTATTTACCAGTAAGCTCCCTTTTTATCTCCATCTGGTGTCAATCTATCACTCCCTTTATTCATCTACTTCCACTAATCTCCCTCTTTCAATCTCCCTTTTTCATCTACATTTGGCGTCAATCTCCCTTTTTAATCTCCTAACATTACCCTCCCTTTTTTTATCTCCCTTTGGTGTCGATCTGTCAGTCTTCCTTATTTCACCTCTCTTTTTATCACCCTTCTCCCTTATCTCCTTTGTTTATCTCCCTCTCTCCCTTCAATGCCAAGAAATATTATAAGCTCCCTTTTTTCATCCCTTTTTTTCGTTCTTTAACCTTCTCCACCCTCTCATTATCTTCTAAGTAAAACATCAATATTCTCTCTCTCTCTCTCTCTCTCTCTCTCTCTCTCTCTCTCTCTCTCTCTCTCTCTCTCTCTCTCTCTCTCTCTCTCTCTCTCTCTCTCTCTCTCTTAAAAAGTCTCAATTTTCTTTCTTCACTTTCTTCTCTGTACTGTCTTCCTCCTCTTCCTTTGCTAGCAGGAGGAGGAGGAGGAGGAGGAGGAGGAGGAGGAGGCAGCGAAGTGCAACAACAACAACAACAACAACAACAACAACAACAACAACAACAACAACAACAACAACAACCAACAACAACAACAAACACAACAACAACAACAACAACAACAACAACAACTACTACTACTACTACTACTACTACTACTACTACTACTACTACTACTACTACTACCTTTTTTTCATATACAAAACAATAATAACACCATAATATTCTAAAGGAGAAAAAAGACCTGACCTGACCTAACCTAACCTGACCTGACGTAACCTAACCTAACCCCTTCTCACGAAAACTTAACCTGACCTGACCTAGCTTGACGTGACCTAGCCTAACCTAATTTCAAATGCTTGCCTTTCTTAATCAAATGACAAGGTGAAAGAAAACGGAAGATGAAAACCCTTACCATCCAAAAAGAGGAAAAAATATCAGTTGTCTTTTGTTCTTCACACGAAAACTGGCGAGAAAAGACTAAAGACAAATATTATTCGAAATTCTTGCCCCTTTGAAAAAAATAAATAAATAAATAAGAAAAGAGACGTGGGAAGTGAAAACAAAATCAAACCACCAGAGAGAGAAAGAGAGAAAAAAACAAAAGGAAAAAAAAAGGAAAACAAAACCAGGAAATTCTTAAAGAAAAAAAATTACCAAAAAACGAACACATTATCAAATTCCTTTTAACATTAAACCCTCACCTAAGAAAAAAAATAAAGGAAAAAAAGGAAAACAGGAAAACAACAGGAAATTCTCATCCCTCACCAAAAACACATTATCAGGCTTTATGACTTCAGATATTTTCCTCTTCATGTTCGCCGCCATGAGTCTCGGGCTGGGGCGTGGGCTAGGCAGGGGGTTCTGGCGGGGGTTGATCCGCACCTTGGGCCTGGGGGTGCGGGAGTTGGCGGGGGGCTCACGTGGGAGAAGTTAAGGACAGGGTAGAGTGTGTGTCTGGGCCCCTGGGATGTCTTTCTCTCCTGTGTCTCTACGTATTCAAAGGAACTGAAGGATCTGTTATTAGGGTCATCAGATTCCCTTAGGTGGTCGTCTCCTTCACCTTCCTCCTCCTCCTCTTCCTCCTCCTCCTCCTCCATATTCGGTTCATGCACCACAGGAAGGCGAAGGAGGTTAGAGGAGGAGATGACCCCATGACGACGTGTCCTTGGTAGTGTATTCCCTCCTCCTCCTCCTCCTCCATTACCTCCTTCAGTAGTCTCCCTGTTCTCCTCCACCACCTCCTCCACGAACCCCTCCGGCCCGGTCACCGTCACTATATTGGTGTCAGACATGTTTACACTATATCACTATCACTTTAAAGGTTCCCCAACCGCACTATTATAAAGGCACTGTGTTAAAGGCACTGTATTCACTGTATCCAGGCACTTGGCACTGTATTCCGCGTGCCTCCAGTGCCAGTCAACGTGTCATGGCAGCGCGGCGCCACACACGCACACGCACACACACACAGGGACGTAGTGGCGGTGAGTGCACGTGGCGAGGCGAAGGAGACCTGTGTGTGTGTGTGTGTGTGTGTGTGTGTGTGTGTGTGTGTGTGTGTGTGTGTGTGTGTGTGTGTGTGTGTGTGTGTGTGTGTCGCAGTGTGTGGTGAAGGGCATCTCTTGGCCCCGCCCCGCCCCGTCCCCCCTCCCTCTGACCTTCCCCAGGGTACCTCCTCCTCCTCCTCCTCCTCCTCCTCCTCCTCCTCCTCCTCCTCCTCCTCCTCCTCCTCCGCTGCCCTGCTTACGCCACGCCCTCCCTACCCCTCATCTCCCTTACCTGCCCAATTTGCATTTTTCTACGATCAAGTCTTTCACTCCCTTATCTCCCTCACTCAATACTCTCCCTCCCCCAATATTCTCCCTTATTCTCTCACTCTCCTCCCTTACCTCCCTCACTCAATACTCTCCCTTCCCTCCCTCAATATTCTCCAATACTTCTCTCACTCTCCTCCCTTACCTCCCTCACTCAATAATCTCCCTTCCCTCCCTCAATATTCTCCCTTAATTTTCTCACTCAATACTCTCCCCCTTACCTCTCACTCACTATTCTCCCTCATCTCTCCCTCCCTATTCTCTATCTATTACCTCCCTCATTCATCTCCCTTTCCTCCCTTATCCCCCCTTCCTTACCTCTCACTCTCCCCCTTACTTCCTTCATTTACTCCTCTCCCTCATTCACACATAAACACAAAGGATGAGCAAATGGCAGCAGACTTGTTGGCCCTTACGAGGGTGTTAAGATAGAAAGGGCGAAGGCTCTCCACCACTCACTCACCTCTCCCTCTCCCTTACTCTCCCTTTATCCATTCCACTAACTTAAATTTCCCACCCGTATCACTTCCATCCGTCTCTCTCTCTCTCTCTCTCTCTCTCTCTCTCTCTCTCTCTCTCTCTCTCTCTCTCTCTCTCTCTCTCTCTCTCTCTCTCTCTCTCTCTCTCTAAAAAGGCCACGTAATATTTTGTCATGAGAGAGAGAGAGAGAGAGAGAGAGAGAGAGAGAGAGAGAGAGAGAGAGAGAGAGAGAGAGAGAGAGAGAGAGAGAGACAGAGAGAATCATAAACCATTCTTTCCCTTTCCTTACCATCAGAGCGAAAAGACAAGAAAAGACAGAAATAAAGAAAAAAACACACGAATGAACAGGTCATGGCAACAAAGAAAAAAAAAGAAAGGAAAAAAGAATAAAAATAGAAATAGAAAAAAAAACACAATAAAGGACAAAAAAATAGAAAATGAAAATAATAAGTTAGAAAAAATAAGAACAATTGTATGGCAAAGAAAGAAAAAAGAAACAAAGGATGATGAAAGAGGAGGAGGAGGAGGAGGAGGAAGAGGAGGAGGAGGAGGAGGAGGAGGAGGAGGAGGAGGACAGC
>NC_087187.1:4295000-4305000 GCF_035594125.1 Scylla paramamosain
TCTGTTACTTATCCTCCTCCTCCTCCTCCTCCTCCTCCTCCTCCTCCTCCTCCTCCTCCTCCTCCTTCTCCTCCGTGTACTCTTTCACCGCTTCCAGTTGTTTATTTTTTTGGGATGTGATTTCTTTTCCAGAGAGAGAGAGAGAGGGAGAGGAGAGAGAGAGAGAGAGAGAGAGAGAGAGAGAGAGAGAGAGAGAGAGAGAGAGAGAGAGAGAGAGAGAGAGAGAGAGAGAGAGAGAGAATGTGAAGGATATTACAACAATGCACATAATACGCAAGCTCAGCACACACACACACACACACACACACACACACACACACACACACACACACACACACACACACACACACACACATACACACGCACACACGCACATACACACACACACACACACACACACACACACACACACACAATTACGTACATATATTTCCGCGTACACGAGTGAACGCAATAACTAATAAAGGCTTTACTCCTCCTCCTCCTCCTCCTCCTCCTCCTCCTCCTCCTCCTCCTCCTCCTCCTCCTCCTCCTCCTCCTCCTCCTCCTCCTCTTACACTTTAAAGTAGGTCAAGGTTATCTCCTTCCTCCTCCTCCCCCCTACTCCTCCTCCTCTTCTTCCTTCTCCTCCTCCCACTACCAATACTAACCCTACCATCATCACCACTACTACCACCACTACTACTACTATTACCACCACCACCACCACCACCACCACCACCACCACCACTACATAATCTTAACAGTATGACACTCGTTAAATTGATTATTAGAGTTGGTATAAATTTAACTATAATATTACTTATAAAAATATATAATTACTGTAATGATATAGTTGTAATTCATTTATATATTCTTTGGCTTTTTTTTTATTTGTGTTCTCAATTTATACATATTTTTTTATTTGCTTGTTTTATTTTGCCTTTCTTTTTCCTCCTTTGTATAAACATGGCCAGACAAAAGGTAAATAAATAAATACATAAATGAATAAATAAATAATGGAAGGAAAAAAATTGTTGGCTAAATTAACACTGTCTTCTCCCTCTTTAAAAAAACAATAAAATAAAATAAAACAAAACAAGTTAAAACAAAAACAATAACTTCAATACAGACACCAATTTAGATCAAAACATCATAACACACACACACACACACACACACACACACACACACATACACACAACTATACATAATCGCATATTCATCACATTCCTTTTTTAATTTCTTTCCATTCATTCTTTCTGTTTCACCACCACCACCATCACCACCACCACCACCACCACCACCACCACGGTCCAGTGAGCGCTACTGTGGTATGCCATTACTACGAGGGAGGGGGAGAGGGGGAGAGAAAGCGCGGAGGTGGGAGGAAACATAAGACGTAAACTGAGGAGATAAGGAGGAGGAGGAGAAAGAGGAGGAGGAGGAGGAGGAGGAACCGGATGGCGGAAAGGGAAAAAAGAGAGATAAGAAGTGGAGGAAAGGAGGAAAAAACTGGAAAAGGAGGAGCATGAAGGAGGAGGGGGAGGAGGAATGAATGAAGAAGAAGAAGAAGAAGAAGAATGAAAAAAGATGAAATATTTGACGGAAGAGAAGGAGGAGGAAGAGAACGAAGGATAAATAAGACATTGAAGGAAGAAGAGAGAGTGAAGGAAGAAAACAAAACAAAAAAAGAAGGAGGTGAAGGAAACAGAAGATTGAAAGAAAATGGAGGAAAAAAGAAGGAAGGAAGGAAGGAAAGGAAACACATTGCCCCATACTCTCCCATACCCTCTCTCTCTCTCTCTCTCTCTCTCTCTCTCTCTCTCTCTCTCTCTCTCTCTCTCTCTCTCTCTCTCTCTCTCTCTCTTGTCTACTCTCTCAAGTCTTTATTTATCCCTCTTCTTCTTCTTCTTCTTCTTCTTCTTCTTCTTCTTCTTCTTCTTCTTCTTCTTCTTCTTCTTCTTCTTCTTCCTCCTCCTCCTCCTCTTTTCACTAGTCCTCTCTCGCTTTCACCTGTTAATTAGCAAGGTGAGGTTCACACGCCACACTCAAATGATAAAGGTGACTGAGAGAGTGATGGTCTGTGTGTGTGTGTGTGTGTGTGTGTGTGTGTGTGTGTGTGTGTGTGTGTGTGTGTGTGTGTGTGTGTGTGTGTGTGTGTGTGTGTGTGTGTGTGTGTGTGTTACATCATAAACAGGTATTCACAGGTGACGACTGGACAGGTAATAGTAGTAGTAGTAGTAGTAGTAGTAGTAGTAGTAGTAGTAGTAGTAGTAGTAGTAGTAGTAGTAGTAGTAGTAGTAGTTATAATTAATACGTATTTTTACTACTACTACTACTACTACTATTACTACTACTACTACCACCACCACTAATACAATCTTTTCAATACTCTTACCACCACCACCACCACTACCACTACCACTACCACAACCACCATCACCATCACCACCACCACCACCACACCTTAATTAACCTCACACCTGCCTGCCTCACCTGTGTCCTGTAACCTTCAGTGACCTGCTGGTTATGACACAGGGTAGAGGTGTCAGAAATGAGGTCACAGGTGGGGGGTGTCATGGATGGAGAGGTGTGAGGGGGTGACCTGCGTGGGTGTGTATGAGGGAGGAAGAGAGGGGGTAAGGAAAGGTCATTTCTTCTTCTTCTTCTTATTATTATTATTATTATTATTATTATTATTATTATTATTATTATTATTATTATTATTATTCTCTGTCTTTTCCATTAGTTTCTCCTTCCCTCTCTCTATCTCTCCTTTTTTTAATCAATTTCTTCTCCTCTATCTCCCATTTTCCCTCCTCCTCCTCCTCCTCCTCCTCCTCCTCCTCCTCCTCCTCCTCCTCCTCCTCCTCCTCCTCCTCCTCCTTCCCTTCTCTTCTTGCTTAATCGTCACCTCTCCCAAAAGTTCAATACGGCTTGTTTCTCTCTCTCTCTCTCTCTCTCTCTCTCTCTCTCTCTCTCTCTCTCTCTCTCTCTCTCTCTCTCTCTCTCTCTCTCTGATTTCAAAAGGATACGATGATTGGAAAAGGCAGAGAAGGAGGAGGAGGAGGAGGAGGAGGAGGAGGAGGAGGAGGAGGAGGAGGAGGAGGAGGAGGAGGAGGAGGAGGAATACAAAGGAATACAAAGGAAAGAACAGACAGCAACAGCCTTACTGGGCCTAACGAGGCTGTCTGTGTGTCTATTCTACCACTACCACTACAGATTCTAAGAGTTGGAGGATGGAGGACACTAGAGGTCAAGGAAGGAAAAACAGGAGAGTATAGGGAGGAGGAAAGGCTAAGATGTCATAGGAAAGGATGAAAGAGAAATTATACTATTCACTACACTAACTATAAAAGGAAAAAAGACGATTCTATGTAGGCGCAAAGTACGTTATAGGAGGAGGAGGAGGAGGAGGAGGAGGAGGAGGAGGAGGAGGAGGAGGAGGAGGAGGAGGAGGAGAAGGAGGAGGAGGAGGAAGAGGCAAACATGGAGACGATGGAAGGAAAGAAGAAATAGGGCGTTACAAAAGAGAGAGAGAGAGAGAGAGAGAGAGAGAGAGAGAGAGAGAGAGAGAGAGAGAGAGAGAGAGAGAGAGAGAGAGAGAGAGAGAGACTTGAAAATCGAAGAAATATTACGCTCATATTTCTTGATTTATCGACTCCTCCTCCTCCTCCTCCTCCTCCTCCTCCTCCTCCTCCTCCTCCTCCTCCTCCTCCTCCTCCTCCTCCTCCTCCTCCTCCTCCTCCTCCCCTGTAATAATATCGGCTTATTTGCATACAAACGCTTGCCTTACCTACCGCAGAGGAGGAGGAGAAGGAGGAGGAGGAGGAGGAGGAGGAGGAGGAGGAGGAGGAGGAGGAGGAGGAGCCACGCCCCCTGTTGGCCCAAGTGTTGTGAAAGAGAAAACGTGACGACGTGCTGTGTGTAAGTACCTTTTTTCATCACCATCACTATCACCATCACCATCACCATCACCATCACCATCATTCACTATGCACACCTTCACCTTCATTAGTATTACTGGTGGTGTTGCAGGAGTGTTAAGAAAAATAATGTCACTATCACTTCATCACCATCACCATCATCGTCATCATCATCACCATCATTTTCACTATTAATGAAGGTGTTGTTGGTAACTGATCAAATGAAAAATATACGTGTAGATAATGAAGTCACCATTATTGTCATCTTCACTATCCTCACCTTCCTCCCCATCATCATTATTAAAAACAGTGAAATAAACAATGCATATTTAATGAGATTCTTCTATTTCCTATCATCTTCTCTTACTTGTTCTTCCTATTAATTCCTATCTATTACTCCTTCTCTTTCTCTATTCACCATCATCATTATCATTATCATCATCACCACCACCATTATTATCAAAAGCTTCCTACTTCTCATCCTCTTCTTTCTTGTCATGTCCACCACCACCACCACCACCACCACCACCACCACCACCACACTTGCCCTTATGAGACAAAGGACTGACGCAAAAGTCTAAAGTTTGGCTCAAAAAAAGAAAAAAGAAAGAAAAAAGAATGAAAAGCAAAAAGAAAAAAACAAGAAGCATGAAATAACTCTCTCTCTCTCTCTCTCTCTCTCTCTCTCTCTCTCTCTCTCTCTCTCTCTCTCTCTCTCTCTCTCTCTCTCTCTCTCTCTCTCTCTCTCTCTCTCTCTCATTACCATACAAATACGTACCTCTCTTCCCTCTCCCTCTCTCCCACCCTCTCACCAGTGACGTCACGGCTGTTTACTCACAAAAGCCACCCTGTGTTTACCTGGCCCCAGTTATTACCTGTGACAAGCTCAGGTACACAAGCAAGGCCGTGCTAATTAACCTGCCTTCACCTGGGGACCTCACCTGACATGTTGACTTCGATAAAAGGTACCAATTTGTTCTTCGTGTTCATTATAGTAGTCAAAAGTTTATTGATTTATATGTTAGCTTATTTATTTTATCATACAAAAGTGGCTATCCAGTATACAGGGTGTTTCAGCTGCGCATATGTTTTCAAAAGGTTGTCTGCCGTATACTTTTCACCCCCCCTCCCCCTCTCCCGTAAATTCTCATAATACACCAGTCAAAAAATAAAGAAAAAAATGAAATTCTATACCTAATAATTTCTCTTTCCTCGCAACACACACACCACCCTAATACCTCAGAAAGGAACACCAATAGCCCCAACACACACACAGGCAGCACCACAACACCCCAATAACCCAAGTAACATCAGACACTTACCTCAAACACAACCCTACACAGACCATCCCAGCAACACTCCAGAAACACCCTAACCTCACCTCAAAACACTATTAGAAGCATCTGTGGCCCTCGAACACATACCGTAACCCCTTCCTCTTATACCTGTACGCCTGCGACACACCTGGGAGAGATTTAAGGGGTGGTGACTGTAAGGCTTAAGAAATACCTGGTTACCTTTTGAGTGGTACCTTCCACGAGGCCTTCACCTTTACCTGTGCATGACGCGAGGCAATGTGTGGAAGTGTGTATGTGTGTATGTGCAACAGCCTTATCTTGACGTACGTGTGTGTCTTGGTAATACGCACATGGGTTTAGGGTAGGTTAGGTTAGGTTAGGTTAAGTCTGGTCAGGTCAGGTCAGGTCAGGTCAGGTCAAGTTGGGTTACGTTATGAAATGAGAAAATGTAAGAAAAAATAATGAACGAAAAGAAGGAAAAGAAAAGTACTCGTGAAGTAGAAATAAATGTGCATATTAAGTAAACGGTACGAAGGAAGAAAGGAAGGAAGGAAGGAAGGAAGGAAGGAAGGAAGGAAGGAAGGAAGGAAGGAAGGAAGGAAGGAAGGAAGGAAGGAAGGAAGGAACGAACGAAAGAAAGAAAAAAGGAGGGAAAGAAACAAATAACAAACAAACCAACAACAAACTACTGAACAAACGAGACAAAAAATAAAGAAAGAAAAAATTGACACACAATCAACCGCAACACTAAACAAAACAACAAAACAACAACAACAAAAAAAACACATGTAACCAAAGCACGTAACACACTAACAGTAACACCAACAGAAACACAGGTGAGGCGCTGCATCTTAATCAGTGTGGGACGTCAGGTGAGAGGGGAATGAGGCCAGGTAAGAGGTGAAGTGGGGGAAGAGGGGAATGTCACGTGATGTAATGGGAGCGTGGGGTTGCACAGAACATTCCTACGAGTCAAAAGGTAAAATTAACGACCCACTTAAGCCAGTTTTGATATTAGCCAGGTGTGTTTTGGCAACATTCCTGGCCAGGTGAGTGAGTTACAGGTATGTTATGAGGGTATTAACACACCTGGAATGAACTGGCTGTGCATGTTTGGGGACTTCGACCTTACTAGACTTGAGGAAGGAAGGACCATTAAGGCAGGTGTGTTTACAGGTGTTTTATGAGAGAATTACCACACCTGAAGTAAATTGGGTGTATAATTTTCGTCCATACCTGATTTGGCAGAAGGTAAATTAAGACAGGTGAACTAGCAGATGTTTTACGAGTCTCTCCTTAATGACAAACCACTCTGACATTTCTACTTGCTGTACAACCACCTCTAAACATTATAGTAGGTAGAAATTAAAACATCTATTCTTTTAATCACCCTTCATGAAGATTCTGTGCATCGTTTTTAGTGCCGTGAATTGCTGGACATCGCAGGAGGAGGGTTAAGTCACAAACACAAATAAACACTGAGGCAGACAGAGAGTTCCAGAGCGCAGCAGCGAGAAGGATGACAGACTGAGGATACTGGTTATACAATACATTCTTGTGAAGGTAAATTTCAACAGGTAACTTACAGGTGAGTCATAAGAGTATCAAGACGTCCCTTTAAATAAAATCGACATATACTTTTCTAAATTCGCGCCGCCTCATTTGGGGGGAAGCAGGTGTAAGTTGAAGGTGTGTTATGTGAATTTCAATACACTTCCTTATATAAGTCGCCAATTACCTTTCCAAATGTGTGCTGTCTTATGTGGGAGAAGCAGATAAGTGAAGGAGAAAGTTAAAGGTGTCTTACGAGGATAAAAAAATCTTAAATAAACTCAACCACACACCTTTCCAAATTCCTACTACCTGATTTGGGGCAACTTGTAAATTAATTCAAGCAGGTAAGGCAAAGCAAGGAAAGGGACGTGTTCCTTACTTAAAGATGAACTGTTGTACAAAATTATGTAAAATATTCCTTTGACTTCCTAGGAGTGATGATGATTTAATTAGCTGCATTCTTACTGGAAAAAAATAATAACTTTTTTTTTTTTATACAGGTAGAGATCTTAGTTGCAAGTAAGGTAAAGGAAGGAAAGGTAAAGGTGGGTGTGTTATGAGTATATAAACAATACAATCTTCTATTTTGCTATACAACTTTCCAAAATTTCTCTTGCCTGCTACTGGGGGGAAACAGGTACATTAATTAAGACAGGTATGATATAGGAAGAGAAGTTACAGGTGTGTTATGAGGATATATAAAAAAAATGTTATTAATCTGGGCACACACCTTTCCACATCTGTCTTGCCTGATATGGGGGAAACACGCAGGTAAGGTGAAGACAGGTAAGATAAAGCAAGGCAGTTTAATGATGTCAATAAGAATATAAAGACACACCAATAAATAAACAAATCTTTAACCCTTTTCAAAATCCTACTGATTTTAAACGAACCAGGTACTTAATTGAACCAGGTACGGTAAAGCAAGGTAAGTTAAAGATATGTAATGAAGGTACGAGCACACCTGGCTTTCTAATCAGACCCCAAACTTCTCCAAACTCCTTCACTTCCCGATTTGGTGAAGGAAAAGTTGAGTCAGATCTATTTTCCTGCCCAAATATTCCCCTTAACCTTTAATTTAAGCTGCTGCACCATTCCACATACTCAAGTACTTTATATATATTTGGGAGCTGGTAAGGCTATACAGGCAATTCACTGAGATTTTAAGACAGGGTTCACGTGTACAATCACTATTACGACCAACAAAGACAATATCGCCGAGTTTTCTTCCCCACATCTAAGAGAAAGAAGAGAGGAAGACGAGAGGAAGGAAGAGAGAATATGTGAGAAAGAATGAAGAAAAGAAGAAAGCATGAGTGAGAAAAAGCAAGTGAAAGAAAGAATGAAAAGAAGAAAACAAGATTAAGAATAAAAATGTAAGAAAGAAGAAAACAAGTGTAAGAAAAGAAAGAAAATACAAAAAAAAATCTCTAGAAAGAAAATGTAAGAATGAAGACAACAAGACAACAAGAATAAGAAAAGAAAGAAAATGCAAGAAAGAACGAACGAAAGAAAACAAGAATAAGAAAGAAGAAAAGCAGAAAAAACAAAAGTAAGAAAATGAAGAAAAATGTACGAAGAAAACAAAACAAAACAAAACAAAAGGAATATAGACAAGAAAACAAGAAAACAAGAGTAAGAAGAGACAAAAAACACCCTCCTAATCACTGACGCGTGCATCCACTGTAATGACAAGGCACTGAACAGACCCATAACCCTGCCAAGTAAAGGTAAAGGAACCAGGTCTTAATGCAGGTGTGGGGCGCAGGTGTGTTGTAATGGAGGTTCATTTATTAAGCACGTAAGTATATATTTTTTGCTTCATCTTTCCTTTCTGGGTTTATTATTTATTTTATTTATTTGTTTATCTATTTATTGATTTACTTGTCTTTATATTTTAGCTTTTGTTTATTATTTCGTGTATTCATTCATTTATTCATTATTTATTTGTTTTTATCTTACATATCTCTTCTCTTCATCATTCTTTTGTTTATTAAAATATCCCTCTGTACATTTAATTACTTCTCTTTACATTTTTCTGTCCGTTTATTATCAAGTATATTAATTTATGTATTCATCATCTATTTATCTAACTTCTCTTACATTTTTGTCTTTCATTATCCAGTTTATTAATCTATTTTTGCATCTCTTTTTCTTTTACTTTTTTTTTAAACATCGACGGAGGAGAAAGTGGTTGCTATAAAGCCTGATTTTGACGTAATACTAAAAATTTAATCTCACCTCAAGCATGAATAAAGGAATGAAAATAAGAGTACAATGAATGACTAACGAAGCAAGTGAGGTAACAAATTTAACGTATGATTCATCCACCAGTTCTTCCACGCAATGAGTAAGGATATGAATAGATGAATTAGTGGAAGACCTGAGGTGTCCATATTCATCCACATATCTATCGAAACCATACGAGAAAATAGTGTAGTGGCCATATTCATTAATCCATCCATAGAAACCGTACAAGAAAATAATACAGAGCTAATATCCATACATCTAACCATTCAACCATACAAATAAGAATAAAAAACACATAAAGGGCTTTCATTCATCATCCAGCCATACAAATAAGAAAAAAAAAAAACACATAAAGGGCTTTCATTCATCCATCCAGCCATACATATAAGAAAAAAATTAAGAGGAAAATGTCCATCCATTCGTACATACAACCATCCAACAACACAAACAAGGAGAAATAAAGGCCATTCATTTAAAAGGAGGATGAAAACAATAACAACAACAACAAAAACAACTGAAAGAAAACAAGGGATAAAAAAAACAGGCAACCGTCCATCAAACCTTCCATAAAATAAATAAATAAATAAATAAATAACAATAAAAACAACCTTCTTCATACTAGACCACCACCACCACCACCACCACCACCACCACCATCACCACCACCACCACCACCACCAGCATCCCACGGGGCTCCACAACACTGTCACTCTACTCCCCCCCACTCCTCCCTCCCCTCCTCCCCCCCAAGGAAATGTCGCGAGTTAGAGAGGGAGGGGGGAGGGAGGGAAGCATAACCAGGGGGGAGAGGGGAGGAAATAGAGGGGTGATATGTTTGTTACATTTTGTTTGTTTGTTTGTTTGTTTACGTAGGAGGAGGAGGAGGAGGAGGAGGATAAAAACAACAATAACAACAACGAATGCAACTAAAAGAAGAACAAGAAGAAAAACAAGAACAACAACAATGAGATGAACAAGAACAAGAAAAAC
>NC_087187.1:4312500-4317500 GCF_035594125.1 Scylla paramamosain
CAGGTAATACAGAAGGCCCAGGTGAGGTGATTAACGACCAATTAACAGGTAGGGCGGGCAGGGCACTCACCTATAGGGCGTGGCGTCCCCGTGGCCAGCAGGAGGCGCCTCTCAACCTGCAGGAGGGAAGGAGATTTTAAGGAATTGTAGTGACTTATATGACTTGATAAATAAAAATAAATAAATAAATAAACCTGAGTACAAAATAAATTTATAGGTAAATAAATAGATATGTAAATAGATAAATAAAGAGAAGCTTGTGTGGTGGTGGTGGTGGTGGTGGCTGTGGTAGTGGGGATAGCAGTGTGGTGGTGGTAGTAGTAGTAGTAGTAGTAGTAGTAGTAGTAGTAGTAGTAGTAGTAGTAGTAGTAGTAGTAGTAGTAGTAGTAGTAGTAGTGGTGGTGGTGGTAGTGGTGGTAATAATAACAATAACAATAATAATAATAATAATAATAATAATAATAATAATAATAATAATAATAATAACAACAATAATAATAACAACAACAACAACAACAACAACAACAACATAACGATTACAACGATAATACTGAAGAAAATAAATAAATAAACGAATAAAAATAAACAACAGCAGCAGCAGCAGCAGCAGCAGTAGCAGGAGCAGCAGCAGCAGCAGCAGCACAGGAAAGAAGGCAATCATAATAACAACCAAACACAACAAACACCACATCAATACGAGAGGCCACAACACAACAACAACACAATAACATTTACCAGCACCACAAAACCATACACTAAATAAATAAATAAATAAATAAATAAATAAATAAATAAATATATAAAACAGCTTACTACAGACAGCCAGGCAAGTTGAGGGGGCTTTTCTCTCCCTTAGCCACTTCCTTTGTCAGATAAGAGAGAGAGAGAGAGAGAGAGAGAGAGAGAGAGAGAGAGAGAGAGAGAGAGAGAGAGAGAGAGAGAGAGAGAGAGAGAGAGAGAGAGAGAGAGAGTCCACCTCCCTCAAGGCGCCGTCACAACTCCACATTTTCCGTCAACTTTCTGAAAATGAACTTCTTGAGCGCGCGCCGTCACACACGCACCGCCGCTTGTCAGGACCTTCGTTGACAGTAAACAAACACGGCTCCTCTAACGCACTAGGGAAGCAGTCGCTGTTCTGCACGTTATTACTAGTTTCGTAAATCTCAAACGAGGCAAACGGGTTAAAAATGGTGTCCAGCGTGCAGGGGCTTGAGACACAGAGACTCTTCAAAAGTGTAAACATCCACCGTCATGTGAGTCACTGTTTGCTTTTCTACATCCACAAGATAAGTGAAATTAAGTGTGAAATTAAGAGATTTTATTTATTTTATTTATTTATTTTTATTTTTTTTATTTTTTTCTATATCTAAACTCTATTTAATTTAAGCTTTCCCTTCAAACACGATAAAAGTTTACTTGACGATAACCCTCCTCCTTGAAGACGATCCCCGCTTCACGATGGAGGCGTAAAAAGACGGCGGAACGAGGTAAAAGTTGGCGTAAAACGTTCTATTGTGACGGCGCCAAGACGCAAGAGTTAGCCAGTGTTGTCAACCTTTCATCCCCTTTTTGGTAAACTCTAAAACTTCCTGACTGCTTCTGTATTTCCCATCCTGTGACATAAACTCTTTCAAGGTTAGGTTCTGGCTAGGTTAGGTTAGGTTAGGTTAGGTTAGATTCTGGTTAGGTTAGGTTAGGTTAGGTTAGGTTAGGTTAGATTAGGTTAGGTTAGGTTAGGTTAGGTTAGGTTAGGTTAGATTCTGGCTGTTCTCTTAGTCGACCCCCACACCCCTTATTAACTTTCTTTGTGTCATCCTTGGCCAGTGCCCCTCTTAAGAAAAAAAAATAATAAAAAATAAAAGACAGGCAAGAAGGAGGGTAGCAAAGACAGAGACACCACACCTGCCTGGCTGCCATTACCTGTGCACGTGCCGTCAAGGTGAACACTGCTTACCTGTTTCACCTGTTTGTCATCATTGCCTGTTTTCTGTTCACTGACCCCGAAGGAAGTGATAAAAGTGTTATTATGGTTATTTTTTGTTGTTTATATTAGTCGTGGTGGTGGTGGTGGTGGTGATCAGAATGAAGAAAAAGCAACAAAAACAAAAGAATGACAGGCAAAAATATAAAGGATTGTATAAAGGAAAGAAGAAACGAAGGATGGAAGGAAGGAAGGAAGGAGGGAAAGAAGGAAGGAAGGAAGGGAGTGAATGGCATGGTGCAAGAAGGAAAAAGCAACAGGAGCAAGAAAAAGAAGTGAGGAAGAAATTACAAAACTGGCCAATGAGAGAAAGAAAAATGAAAGAACACACACACACACACACACACACACACACACACACACACACACACACACACACAGACACGTACACACGCACACATCCGGCTCACAATATGATTCACGACAAACAAGTGAACAAGTGAGGAAAAGAAGATATAATAAAAAAAAAAAAAAACGAATAAAAACGAAAGAAACAAAACTAAAGATCTTAATACCTAAAAAAAAAAAGCATAACAGAAAAATAACCACAAACAACAAATAAACAAGCACTTTCATAATCAAAACATATGAAAACGAAACAAAATCGCCTGCCAAACACTTCTAACAGCAAGTAACGTGTTCATTTATGTACAGAGAGGGAAGAAAGTGACATTAGTGCGCCTCGCTAGCCTGACACTGGGAACGGTCTACAAAACAGACACGTTAAAGACAGATACAGATAAGAGAATAAGAAAGATAAGTGTTTGAATAGCTTAAAGTAAACAAACGGGATGATGAAGATGTATAGAAGTGATGAATACAGGTCATTATAATACAGCGGACACCACAGAGGCTGATAGCAGTAGTGATAATAATGATCAATAACATTCTCGGGCATTCCTTCATAGTTGGCCATTTAACGAATCCGTTTTCTTTTTCTCCTTTGCATCAGAGAAAACGTCTGTTTATATTTTTATCTTGACGTTTTGTTGTCAATAGAGTTCAATAGTTCTTATATAAGGAAGCTTGGGAGGAATGACCCGGACATAAACATGAAATAAAATGAGAAATATAATAGATAGTTGTTAGTGGTATGGTTAATTAACGCGTGAAGATGGAATTATAGAAGTCAATTATCAATGATTTAGTCAATCACGACATCTAGGTAGAATATAAAGTTAATTAAGAGTGTTTAAGTATATTAAGGTCTCTGGGTGAAATATAGTACTTGATTATTTGTATTTCAGTCAATTAAGGCATGGTTCACTTAATTAAGGCCAAGCATACAGAATATTTGGCAAGTAATGTCTCGTCTTCCTCCAAAATAAATAAACAAACAAAGGCGTCGCTTTTAATTGAAGAAGAAATGTTTAGAGAGAGAATAATATTATCAGAGGATGTTTAGTGAACTCTCTCTCTCTCTCTCTCTCTCTCTCTCTCTCTCTCTCTCTCTCTCTCTCTCTCTCTCTCTCTCTCTCTCTCTCTCTCTCTCTCTCCACACACACACGCACAAACTTAAAATAAACAATGACTTACTAAAAACTTAAATAAATAAATAAAACATCTATAAACTTAAGAAACCAAACACACAAACCTACATCCCTCTGTGTGTGTGTGTGTGTGTGTGTGTGTGTGTGTGTGTGTGTGATCACGTGGCAGGCACATGCTCATCCTACCAGTATGTTCCCGCGCTTATATGCAATCTGTGGCCAGGGAATGGGTTGGGTT
Source organism: Scylla paramamosain (assembly GCF_035594125.1). NCBI lineage: Eukaryota > Metazoa > Arthropoda > Malacostraca > Decapoda > Portunidae > Scylla > Scylla paramamosain. The sequence goes on from NC_087187.1 coordinate 4,316,210, forward strand.
AATCAATATTCCAGCGCCTACAGTACAACATGTTCCATTCACCTACCACTCTATTTGAGAACCAATTTCTTCCTCTCTCTCTTAAACCTAATTTTTTTTCAAACTTAAACCGGTTATTTCTTGTTCTGTCCTGGTTTGGTTTGGTTTGGTTTGGTTTGGCTTGGTATATGTGGGTTAAGTTAGGTTAGTTAAGTTAGGTTAGGTTAGATTTCGTTAAGTTAGGTTAGGTTAGTTAGGTTAGGTTTAGTTAGGTATATGTGGGTTAAGATTAATTAATATTCCTGCAGCCATACAATATATGGATTGGGAATAGGTAGGGCTATAGTTAATATTCCAGCACCCATACAATCTATATGTACGGTAAACAAGTAAGGAGCAAACAAATCAGCACGAAACAAACGAGGTCATTAAGAAGCAAACAAGGTCATTAAGAAATAAAACAAGATCAATAAGATGCAAACAAGGTCATTAAGAAATGAACAAGGTCAATAAGAAGCAAACAAGGTCAATAAGAAGCAAACAAGGTCAGTAAAAAGCAAACAAGGTCATTAAGAAGCAAACAAGGTCATTAAGAAATAAACAAGGTCAATAAGAAGCAAACAAGATCAGTAAGAAGCAAACAAGGTCATTAAGAAGCAAACAAGGTCATTAAGAAATAAACAAGGTCAATAAGAAGCAAACAAGATCAGTAATAAGCAAACAAGGTCATTAAGAAGCAAACAAGGTCATTAAGAAGCAAACAAGATCAGTAAGAAGCAAACAAGGTCATTAAGAAGCAAACAAGGTCATTAAGGAATAAACAAGGTCAATAAGAAGCAAACAAGGTCAGTAAAAAGCAAACAAGGTCAGTAAAAAGCAAACAAGGTCATTAAGAATCAAACAAGGTCATTGAGAAGCAAACAAGGTCATTAACAAGCAAACAAGGTCAATAAGAAGCAAACAAGGTCAATAAGAAGCAAACAAGGTCATTAAGAAGCAAACAAGATCATTAAGAAGCAAACAAGGTCATTAAGAAGCAAACAAGGTCATTAAAAAGCAAAAAAAAGGTCAATGAGAAGTAAACACGGTCAGTAAGAAGCAAATAAGGGCACGAAGAACCAAACAGTCAGTGAAAAACAAAAAAAAACAAGGTCACGTGATTCCTCAAGGCCATACGAGGAACCCATTTTCTTTTCATGTCCGTTTTCTTTTGAATTTCCATCCACGAGCTTACATAATTAACTGTCATTTCCGTTTTCTTTTAAGCTTCCATCCACCAACCAGTAGCATTAAAGGACACGGCTGCTGGGAT
>NC_087187.1:4325000-4385000 GCF_035594125.1 Scylla paramamosain
AAAATGTCCTATGAGGGAAACAAGAGACACAAAAGAAAAGAAGAGATGAAGTGAGAGAAGAAGGAATTATTATTATTATTATTATTATTATTATTATTATTATGTTGTTGTTATTGTTGTGGTTTTTGTTGTTGTTGTTGTTGTACTGTTAGTTTTATTGTTTTCATTTGACTTTCTTAATTTACAATATGAATCTTACTCTTGTTATTTTTCACATGAATTAAGAACACTGTGATTAAAACTGAAGATAAGACAAGACAAATGTGAAGAATGAAACAAGTGAAGAAGTAATGAAGAAGTGAACAAATAAACAGTAAACAAAACAAAAAGGCTTGATAAATATGAAACTACACAAAAAAAAATAAAATAAAAAAATAAATAAATAAAATAATAAAAAGAAAAATATTCCATCTATCTATCTACATCTGATTCTGTTCCTATCTTTCCTATCATCCTAACTGAACCCATAACTCTCCCCCTCCCTCTCCCTCTCCCCTCTCCTCTCTCACACCCCACCACTCTTGTTCTTGTTATACTTGTTCTTTTAATTCATAAGTTTCTTGTTCCTCCTGTTTTTCTACTTTCTTGTTCTTTTCTTTTTTTCTTGTTCTTTTTGTAATCTAACCTAACCTAACAGCAAACTATCTATGTAAATCCCACCACTTTTTACTTGTTTTTTTTTCTTTCTTTCTTTTTTTAGTTCATTTAGTTTAGTCCCTGTTCTTCGTTTTGTTTAATTTCTTGTTCTTTTCCTAACCTAACCTAACCTAACTGCAAACTATGTAAATCCCACTGTCTTTACCTGTTTTTTTCTTTCTTTTTCTAGTTCATTTTAGCTTAGTTCTTGTTTTTTTCCTAACCTAAACTTACTAACTATCTCCCTATCCACCTATCCACACCCCTCCACACCACCCACACTCCACCACAGAGAACACAGCAAACAATATGACCAATCTTCACAAACCACTCATACATTTTCACCCCCACACTCATAATCTCATCATAAAATTACTCATCATGCCTTAACCCTTTCTTCCTGACACTTACACCTGCTCTGGCTGAGTGTACCCGAGAGATGAGGAAGAGGAGGGAGAAGAGGAGATGAAACAAGAGATAGAAATGATGGTGATGGGTGTAATAGATGTACAGGATGGAGATTACTCATCCTATACAGTGGTTCATAATGGTACTATCCCAAAGATGAATAGGATAAGTGTGTGGGTTAGTGTGGATAAGGATATAGGTGTGGGGACCTACGTGTCTCATAAAGGGACTGCCATGTTTACGCCAGATGGATTCCTGCAGCTTCCTTTGTTTTCTTATGTTAGGTTAAAAAGATTATGGGCAGAAGGAACAAGAACGAGAAGAACAAGAAACTAAAATGTAAAAAGAACGGAAGGGCAAGAATAAGAACAAAAAATTTAAAAAGCAGAAATAAGAAGAACAAGAACAAGAATGGAAAATACAAAAATAAGAATAACAAGAAATAAAAGAACAAGCAAAAGGACAAGACATTAACAAAAACAAAATAACTAGCACAAGAACAAGACTAAAAAAAAAAAGACAAGAACAAAAAGAACTAGAACAAGAACAGATAAAAATTACCAAGAACAAAAACAAGAATACAAAAAAAACAGTAACAAAAAGAACAAGAAGAACGAGAACAAGCAACCAACAAAAAAAAAAACAAGAACAAAAATAATAAGAAAAACAAAAAAAAGAACAAAAATAACAAAAATAACAAGAACAAGAGAAAAAAGAGACTAAGATAGAAACCTTCAACTATAAAAAAGCCCAAGGTTCGTCCCTGAAGGCAATTTCAAACATGTCCACCACATGACTTGGGGGAAAAAAAACACAGTAAATTGCAGTCTCTTATAATACTTAAGATTTTGTAACTCTCTCTCTCTCTCTCTCTCTCTCTCTCTCTCTCTCTCCTCTCTCTCTCTCTCTCTCTCTCCTCTCTCTCTCTCTCTCTCTCCTCTCTCTCTCTCTCTCACTTTTTACCTATCATTTATTTGTATTTTATTTTACTTTTATTTATTTATTTATTTCCTATCAGACCTCGAAGATAACATGTTTGAATAATAAATAAATAAAAAAAATAATAAAACAAGTAAATAAAGAGAACTGCAGAAAGATAGAGAGAAAAAAAAAACACCAAATAGAAATTGAAACCAAATAGAAATGAAATCAGTAAACAAAACAAAAAAATAAACAAATAAAATAAAACGAAACAAAATAAAATAAAAATAAAAATAAACAAGATGTACAAATGAATGAAAAACTGAAGTAGAGTAACAACAAAATAAACAACAAAATAAACAAGAGTATGCAAAACAAGTGAAAGGAAAGTAAGAAAGTATTATGTGTATGCAAATAACAAGAGAGAGAGAGAGAGAGAGAGAGAGAGAGAGAGGAGAGAGAGAGAGAGAGAGAGAGAGAGAGAGAGAGAGAGAGAGAGAGAGAGAGAGAGAGAGAGAGAGAGAGAGAGGAGAGAATGGAGTAATAATGAAGGAAAAGAGAGAACAAGTAAAAATGACAGGAAAGGGAGGAAGAAAGAGAAACTACAGAAAGAGTGACACAGCAGAATGACAGAACAGAAAAAAAAAAAAGAAAATGAGCAAGAGGGAGAAAGAGAGAAAATAATATAGTACCAGAAGAGAGAGAGAGAGAGAGAGAGAGAGGAGAGAGAGAGAGAGAGAGAGAGAGAGAGAGAGAGAGAGAGAGAGAGAGAGAGAGAGAGAGAGAGAGAGAGAGAGAGAGAGAGAGACCTTGACAAACATAACAAACAGCCTCAGGGGAGCAAATTACCCTCAACTGCCTTAAGGAAATCTGGTGTAAGTGTGACCCTGATGTGAAAATAGAGGTTACTAACACTACTAGCTAATACAAAGACCAGTAAGGATTGAGTCATGTTCATCTGGGGTCCTACAAGCCAAGTCCTACTCCTTCAGCCCCTGTGTGTGTGTGTGTGTGTGTGTGTGTGTGTGTGTGTGTGTGTGTGTGTGTGTGTGTGTGTGTGTGTGTGTGTGTGTGTGTCTAAACTCCTGGTGTGTAGTAGGGTGGGCCACAAGACTGTCCCTTACCACCAACACAGATGAGTGTGTGGATGATGTGTGTATGAGTCAGCAGGGTGATTCTAGGTTTGTCTGAGTCACCCTATGTGGACTTACTAACCTGACTAGATAGATAGATAAATAGATAGACTGCTATGGTAATACTCTACTAACATTCAGGGTGTTAAAATAGTTTCCTAGATATAAAATAACAAGTAAACACCAAGCAAAACAAAAAGGGAAAGGTGAGGAAGGAAAGAAAAGAAGAGAGGTGAAGGAGAAAGGAATGAAAGGAGGAAGGAAGGGGCTATGTACTGCACTGCTATCAACACCTTTCCACAGCTCAATAAACAAATAACCTAACCTAACCTAACCAGTTCTCTATTTCTATATGACTGAACATAACAGCACTTAACACAGGTTCTAGAATACCAGTTGAGGTTCTGATGTTGCACTCTGGGTTCTGACATGAGTCTAATCTCTGACATGATATTTGTGGTTCTAATACAACATTTAAACCTCAAACACCCTAAATAAAACAAGCCATATAAAAGAAAAGAATATGGGTTCTACTACAAGAGGTTCTGAAATGACACACCAGGTTCTGACATGAAAATATATCCCCTGACATGAGTTCTGAGTTCTAACATGATTAAACCTTCAAATAACAAAACCAAAACAAACCAGTTACAGGAAAAAAAAAACACAGGTTCTAATACAAAAGGTTCTAATCTGACATTCTTAAGTTCTGACATGGAAACTTAATCTCTAATATGTGGAATTTCAAAATGATAAAACCTCGAATAACATAAACAAAATAAACTACATAAAACGAAAACAATAATGGCTCTAAGACACGAGGTTCTAAAATGACACGACAAGTTCTGACATGACAATTAAGCCGCTGACATAACACCTGACATTCTAACCTGACTGAATCGCAAACAACGCAACCAAAACAAACCACTGAAAAGGGAGAAACAAACACACGGACGCCTACAAATAAAATAAATAATATAACAATAAAAATTTCTACGTATTTACGAATCACAGGTTAGGACAGGAAGAGGAAGTGAGTGAAGGGATAAAAAGGCGCCAGTCTCCCGCCAGTTAGGATGAGTGAGCAGACGACACACACACACACACACACACACTAATGCACGTACCTTAAACGATGTACTATTAATTGTCCTCCCTTGTCCACTACTTTCCTGACTATTTCCCTCTCCAATGGCACTTTTAGAACACTACACAATCACCGGAACACACAATTCACACATCAAATAGAGAGAGGGTGGCGCGGCTTCCTCCTCTCAACACGCCATCAGCTGACTGACTGACGCCGAACCCTCCTTCCCGCTGTGCCGAGATATTTATCTTTTTCTCATCGCCGCAATATATTTTTTTTCTTGATTTCTATCTCAGATTACTGATTATTTCTTTTTATTTTTGTTTTATCTTCCTTTTTTCGTGTTAATGTTTTGTTTGGTGAGATTTTGTCGAATTCTCCTCCTCTTCACTGAGCCGAAATATTAGGTCTTTATCTTTTCATCCCAGTGCCATCTTATCCTACAGTTTATCGCGTGTTACTAAAAACGCGTTTTAGTCTTGTTTTTGGCCTTGTTTTTTTTTTCATACTAATGTTTTATTTAAGGCCATTTTTGCCTGAGCCGGATTTTTTTTTCTTTCTTTTATCCATTAATCTATATCAAATTACTCGATTCGTCATTTCAGTCTAGTTCTTTTTCTTTTCTTTTTTTTTTTTTTGCTTATGATAATATTTGTTTGGCTAAATAATGACGAGTTATTTCTTTTTTCTTTTACCGAAACGTGCGTGCATGTTTGAGAAAAATATAGAAAAATGAAGGTCAGTCATTACAGTCAAAGAGAAAAGAAACCCATCATACATCAAGAAGTGATGATACAAAGACCAGACAGACAAATCTTATAACAAAACCAACAAAAAGTCAATTGTTTGCCTTTATAATATCACAAGTCTCTTATCCCTGAATCCAATACAATATACCTCCAATACACATAAAAATTTTACGGCTATATTTTGTGTATATTCATGTTGATTTAAGCAAAGAGGGGTAATGACAGTTTCGGATCTTTACACTTTTTGTTCTATCCTTCTAATTACTACAGAGCACTTACAGTACACTTACCACTTCATTTTACCTTCGTGTGATGCATATAGGTGTTTATCTAAATAGATAACACCATCGGTATTTCCGTATCTTTCCACTCATTTCTCCAGTGCAAGGAAACACACGTGGAATGTCCCCAAGACTTGAGGAGCGGCACCTGCCACAATTGACACGTGCATTACGAGACTAAACACACAAATATAATAGTTTAGGCAAGATAAGAGATATGTGAGGTGGAAATTTTTATATTTACTTTCCTTTTTCATGTCTAATTTCCCCTCCTTTCCATCACGTCCCCCTTCTCTTCCTCTCGTTAACAACAAGAGGGGAATGTTCCTCTAGATTCAAACTTTCCCGAATAAATAGGCTTATATTTAATATTTTAATCAAGATAAGGAATATATATAAAAGAAAAATAATGTCTCCTTTCTTTCCTATTCATAATTTCCCCTCCTTTCCCTCCCCTTCACCTCCCTCCTTCCCTCTCTTTCTTCCTCACGCCGACAACAACATTGGAATTTTCCTCTACTCTCAAACACTCCTGGGCGGCGCCGTGACCTTACCAGCATAAAGTCGTGATGAGGAAACCACCACATATGATCCTCGCACTGTATAAAGACGTCTATACCACATGTGTGATGCTGTCTGTTCCTAGCATGTCACTAAGATGATGTCGCAGTTTTTACTTGAGTCACCCCTCCCTCACTCTCACAGATTCGGCGGTGCGTGTTATCGATGAGTCTGAGAGATCGAAGAAGTCATCAGTTCTGAGTATAATACCGAGAACTGGACTAAAGTTGCCCGCATACTAAGAGTGAGGGAAGATGTATTAAGGTCTGCGCTTCTGTTATGTGAAACCTGTTTGACGTCAGCCTGAGGGAACCAAAGACCGCATTCTTAAACGTTTCTGCGTCTTAACCTGCTGGTTTTCTTTACGCTGCTAAGATGCTGGGGGGTTTTATGGGTATTTTCATGGGACTAGGGATAGTTTGGTAACCTTCTATGGCTGCTCGTATAATGACTGCCGTTTTGTATTAAGTGAAATTGAAACGTACCTTTCTAGCTGCATTTTTAAACGTTTATTTCTGCGTCTTAGCTGCTTTGGCTTTTTAAGGACGTTTTCGTGAGTCTAGGCTAGTGATAATTTAATACGATTCTGGACTAAACTTGCACGTACAATAAGTGAGCTACATGTGTTAAATGAAACTGAAACTCATTTATTAACGCGGGAACTGAGGGTTGCTTCAGTGAAACGTCTGTGCGTCTTAAACGTTAGTGCAAGTTATCCCGTTATTGTACTTATTTTTTTAAGGATCCTCAAGTCAGAGAGGCTATCAATTATGCTTTCATGAATCTAGGGATAATTTCATATACACATTAACTAGTATGGAAAAAAAAAAACGACTAATTATATCTGTTGCTTGAAAATATTTAGTTCTGTATAAGTTAACTTCTCAACAAAGATTCTATCAAGGATTCTAGGTAATACGTCTATTGGATTCTATATTATTGGACACAAAACTCCAATGAAAACGCGACTAATCATCTCCGAGGCTTCAAAATACATACAGCATTTGGTAGTCTCCACGTGTCTATTCTTTGTAGCAACAACAGACGCGTCCCCAATTGGTACTCACTGTGAAGACTGGGACAAGCTTGATGAAAGATGCATTGTATGATAATTGCCGTGTATAGCAGAGTGTAATGAGGTCAGGGAGGACAGTATGACCAACCTAGTGTCTCGTTGCCAACTGTAATCATTATTTTTAAGTCCTCTTAGTCATGTTTGTAGTTTACTGTTCTCATTATGCGAATTTAGCGTCCTCATTTTTAAGGTCTGAAGAATAATTGCCACGTTTTGTAAGGAGGTTAACAGTAAGTAAAGGGATTTAACTTTGAGGGAGAACAATATAATGTAAGGGAATGCAGGATTTGTGACCACGAATCCACATATCTATAGGAAAGAGAAAAAAATGGAAGAAAGAAAAGAAAGAAAAGGCGATTTATTGCAGGAAGAAAGAAACGATAAGGAGAGAAGAGTGAGTTTACTGAAAGAAGGAAAAAAAGAAGGCGAGTTTACTGAATGAAGAAAGAAAATTATCAAGAAATAGAAGAAAGGAAAGAAAATGTTACTGAATGAATAAAAAAAAGTAAAAAAAAATGTGACTAAAGTGAGGAAAGAAAAAATAAAATAAAGAAAATAAAAAAAAGAAGAGAACGAAGAAAAAAGAAAAGAAAAAAGAAATGAGTTTACTGAAAGCTGCCATGTATCTGAAATTGCCACATAGCGGACTGCAAGGAGGTCGGGAAGGACAAGATGACTAGGCGGGCTGTTTCCCAACCCCCCCCCCCCCAAGGCATTGTGCAAGACATACTTGAGATGAGATGAACGGATGTGGGCCGCGGCTTTTCCAAACACTGTACGTAGTTTGTGGAATACATGACCTAAGGCAGTGGTGTGATGTCCAATAGAATGTAGATAATGATGATACACACGGATTTAATTAAAGATATGATAATTTGGTGTTTAACGACTGAAAAAAAAAAAAAACGTGATATATAAAAGAAAATATCATAATCTATGGTTTTGAACTTGACTCAGTCTTATAATAATAGGTACAGATAAAAAAAATCTATTAGCACTAGTTAGAGATGCTAAGAAACAAATTATATGCCAAGAATAACTTTTATTGCATAAACTATGTTGTAAATTTGTCAGTCACTCCAATGAATGGTACATGTTATCTTTGTTTTGTGTCAGTATTTTAATTCACTGGGATAACACACATACACACACACACACGCACACACACACACACACACCCACACCCACACATTTGTCAATATAAAGGTCAGAAACCAAATGAACAGAAACCAGCCTGCAGAACAGACCACACTTCGTTATCACCACAATTTTGTGTACTGTTTTTGTGTGTGAACGGACAACCAGTTTCACAATACCCTGGGCCACCGCAGGGCCACAGTGCACTGAAAACAACCACATGAGCACTTTTCATTACCATATGATTTCCTCACCACCAAACATTAAAAACCTCACCTAGTCATTAGTAGAACACACCCTACACTCCCATCCTACTCACCCAAGGATATACACTGCACAGAGGGAGGCTTAGGGGTTCTGCAGTGAGGAAAGGGAGACAGTGAAAGTGTCCTAGTGTGAATAATGAACCCTGCATTCCTTTACTCCTGCATGATGTTTAACATGGGGAAAGTCCTGCACTGAAGCAAAGCAGGATGAAGGACCTCCAATCAGGCTTAATCTGCCCTATGTCAAGTGAAAGCAATGAGCAAGGACACTTCACTGTTAATAATAATAATAATAATAATAATAATAATAATAATAATAATAATAATAATAATAATAATAATAATAATAATAACAATAATAATCAATGAATGTTCAGTTTAATGTTTATCAAAATTGTGGATAGAATAGTTTATCCTTTTGTTATGATTTGAAAGTGCAGAATTCTGACTTACAAATGAAAACAAAAGAATTAAGTGCCTCAAAACCTTAAAAAATGCATAATATCAATAGAGGAATCTCCAATTTAAGAAGTTATGAATAGTTTTTTTTACCTTTTGTTATAATTTGAAAGTGCAGAATTTAGACTTACAAATAAAAACGAAAGAATGAAGTAACTAAAAACCTTAAAAATGCATTAAGCATTCAATATCAATATAGGAATCAATTTAAGAACATATTTTTAAGGAGCATAACTCAATGGAACATCAAAAATATATCTCCACACTCCCAAAGCAAGGTCTTCACCACCACCACCACCACTATCACCACCTCTGTGCAGGTCACCCAAGAGAGGACTGCACCCACCACCAGCCTTTCTGCAAGCAATCACAAAAGGGCTGTCCTAATATAATGAACCTCTAGTCAGGCTGCCATACTGTATAGCCTGATCAAACCTGACCTGATTATGCATTGAGTGAGTAATAAAACCACAGACACCGGTGTTCATTAAGTTACAGCAGCTGTGTGTCACTGGGGGATAAAATCACATGACCACAATCACCAGGCTACAGTACCATAAGCAATGACATCTTGTGCAAACCTCTTGGGACTTGATGACATGACAGATCCACCATGTCACAGGAATCTCTAGTCATTAGTCTTGTAAACCTGTTGACATGACATACTTGGGACTTGGTGACATGACAGAACCACTATGTCACAGGAGTCTCTAGTCATTAGTCTTGTAAACCTGTTGACATGACATACTTGGGACTTGGTGACATGACAGAACCACTACGTCACAGGAGTCTCTAGTCATTAGTCTTGTAAACCTGTTGACATGACATACTTGGGACTTGGTGACATGACAGAACCACTATGTCACAGGAGTCTCTAGTCATTAGTCTCATGTAAACCTGCTGACATGACACCCTTGGGACTTATACATGAAGGGACCACAATGTCATAATCTCATCTCATGTAAACCTGCTGACATGACACCCTTGGGACTCAGACATGACAGGACCACCACATCATGATCTCTAGTCTTACGTAAACCTGTTGGCATAATAAAGGTGGGACTTCCCAACATGACAACCACACCACAAGAATCCCAAGCATTGAAGTCTCCTGCAGGTCTCTCAATGCACGTGGGGCTTTCTGACAACATGACACCTTCACCACGCCACTCCCACTCCCACTGATGCCCTGACACCTTGTGCAGGCCTCTCATCAAACACTCAGGACTTCCACAGTGAGGGATTAAGAAAACGTTATGTACAGGGGAACAATCCGAAAGGGACAAGATTATCTATCGCTGGGGTCCGACCTTGTGGCCAAACATGAGGTGCCTTGGCTGACTGGGTGTGCTCAAAGGTGTCTTGTGTTCCCTCCACCACTGTAATGCCTTCCTGGTAGTGCAGTGTTTGCACCAAGCAGGCAAATGAAATGAGGTGTAGAGAATGAGGTAGAGGGAGACTGAATGGAGAAAGAGATAGGAGCAAGTGAAAACTCTTCTGTTATGGCCACCACTTCAGGGAGGTCCAAAAAACAGGCATCAGGACAGACAGACAGACAGATAGACAGACAAGGAAACACACAGATGGCATAATTTTTTGAATGGAGGGAATATGTAAACAGGCTTCAGATGGCAACAGGCCAGCAAGCAAAGAGCACATCTGCATCACCCGGGAGCACCACATGGGGCCCAGGAGATACAGCAGGGCAGGAGATCAGCGGACACCCAGCGGAGAGAGAGAGACGGAAGGCGGCTTGAGCATCACCGCGCCGGACGGTTAATGAGAATGGCGGTTACCTGTGTGGCTCAGCCTGGCGGCAGGCGAGACACTGCATCATTGCATCATGGCTTAAGAATCACAAGGAGGCAAAAGAGAATCAGCTTGACATGTGCCGAGGGACGGGCGTGCATCCGTCGGGCGGATGAGTCTGCCCACCCATTGCATGGATGAGCGCAGCCCAGCACGGGTTCACCCACGGTCCTGGCCACAGCCATGGGGCGACTGTGGCTTGCCTTTCTTTGGTGAGGTGAATATAGACTCTTCATATAAATACTTCCAGTACTCCATATTATACTATTGCTATACTCAAGTGATATGATTAAAAAGATGGCATTCTAAACTTACCAACCTTCATAAAATATATGCGTAAATACAATTTTTATACTATATAGTATTTATAATATATATACTATGATAATAATTCAATGACTATGTACAAGATAAAAAGTAATTAATGTACAGGTATGACTACTGTCTTTGGAGACTATCAGGATAACGCCCCAGGCAGCGCCGAGAGCAATTCCACGGCACACAGCGGTCCGTCACCCGCCAGCCCTGTCGCCCAGGCCGGCAATGGCACTGGCACTGATACCACACTAAAACAACTGTACAATGGCCTCCCAGTGGTAGTCACGGAGAAACAACACCAAAACATAACAATGAAACAGACACGTGGCAGCGGCAACAAGTCTGACTGCTGTAAAACACCGTCGCCTCGCCTGTCAGCGACAAGCGGCCTAACAAATGAGTGCGGTGGGACACGAGCTGCCCATCACCACACAAATCAAACACAAACACGACCCTTGCATCTGGTGGAGTCTGAGAGTACCATGGAATTGCCTCAGCCTAATAAATGCTACCCAGCCGAGGTCACGACACCGGCCTGACCACCGACTGTTGCCCCCCCCAGCAGGGCCTAAGGGTCTGCCTGGCACCCTCCCTCCATGGCCTCACCACATGGCCTGGGGAGGGTGCCGGCGCTGTTCCACAAGGGAGTCACTGTCACCTTGAGGGAAAGGAGAACTCCATCTGAGGTTTGGCCACCACCTGCTCCTGTGCCAGTGCTGAGAGCTCCAACAGCCACTCCTGCAGCAGCACGGCACACCTGGCACAGTGCCGCTTCTCTGCCACTGACCCTGATGTGCCGCGACCATCCTCAGAGGGCATTAGCACTGGCTTGGTGTATCTGACGGAAGGGAGGACATGGATGGTTAGGCTTGGCATGCGTGTGTGTGTGCGTGTGTGTGTTTGTTTATGTCATTTTCATTCCTGTGTTCCTCCTTTATTATCATCCATTCTTTCATTCTACTTCTCTTCCTCTTTTAGCTCCTTGTTCTCCTCTGTCTTCTTTTCTTTCTCTTCCTTTTCCTTTTTCTCCATCTTCTCTCCCCTCCTCCTCTTCTTGGTCTTTGCATTCCTTCTCTTTCTCCTGTTTGCTCTCCTCCTCCTCCTATGTATATTTACTCCTTTTCTTCATCTTTTTCCTTGCTTTCCTCCACCCATGTATCTTTTCTCTTTCTCTTTCTCCACCTTCTTTCTTCTCATTCTCTTTTAGTTCCTCCTTGTTCTCTTCCTTCTCTGTCTTTTCTTCTCTTTTTCTACCTTCTCTCTGCTCCTCCTCTTTTTGCTCTTCCTTACCCTCTTCTTTCTCTGTCTTTTCTTTTCTTTCTCTTCCTCTTTATCCACATCTCCCTCTTTGTTTTCTCCCAATGTAAGACTAGTTTTGTATTTTTGAGTAATTCTTATATGGAAAAGAATGAATAGAGGAAGAGAGTGAATGGGGAGACAAATAAACAGAAAAAGAGAAAGATTATGAAAGGAGAAAGAAGAGCAAGAATGAGAGATGGAATAAATCAAGAACGAGAAAAATTATGAGAGAGAGAGAGAGAGAGAGAGAGAGAGAGAGAGAGAGAGAGAGAGAGAGAGAGAGAGAGAGAGAGAGAGAGAGAGAGAGAGAGAGAGAGAGAGAGAGAGAGAGAGAGAGAGAGAGAGAGAGAGAGAGAGAGAGAGAGAGAGAGAGAGAGAGAGAGAGAGAGAGAGAGAGAGAGAGAGAGAGAGAGAGAGAGAGAGAGACTCACCTGTAGCCAGTCTTGTCAGGGAGGTGCTGGAGGGGACTGCTATCCTTACGTGGGGGGCGCTCGGAGGGGCCGGAGCGACGGAACAAAGCTGTCACTGTCTGCGAGAAACTGCGACGTTTGGTCTCATCTGAAAGGAGCAGAGGAATTGTGGTCAGGTCAAATCACTGAGGTTGAAATCTATTATTTTTAATATGTAAGTTCTTTTTACCAGTTCTCGTTGTCAATACAAGATCAAATAAACAAACAAATAAACAAATAGGTAATTGAAGATTAGTGAAATATGAATTAAATAAACTGTATCACCCTGCCCTGCCCTGTCTCACCCTGCCAGCGCCCTCACCTCTCATGAGTGGGGTGTCTGTAGAGGTGGACGAGACAGAGGGGGTGCGGTTCCTGGGGAGGGGGAGGGGGTTCACTGCCACCTCCCTCGCTGTGAACCAGGTCCTTGCCTCAGCCATCAGCATGCCCACCTCCTCCCCCACCAGCAGGGTGTCGATGCGCTGCTTCAGGCCACTCAGCACCTGCAGGATGGAGGCAGTGCTGGTTGTAGTGTTGAGTGTTGCTGTGTTGCTTGTGTTTACTTATCTTGTGTGGTGCAATGTTCAATAATTTATAGGAATCTTTATTTGTCGTGATTTTGTTTAATGTACTTATTTCCTCTTACAGATCAGACAGTTTTCCCTTCAGAACCTAACAGAAAATCACAATTTATGAAAGTTTGGCTTACAAATGTTCAGTATTACAAGTAAGATCATTTTGTTCCTTATCCTCATTCCTATTCATCTATAAAATAGTTTCTTTCATCAAGAGCAATTCATCAGTGTTCCTTATGCTCTGTGGTGCTCTGTCCTAATGCTGCACCAGAACACATGTGAGGCAGCACTGCATCACAACCACTTGCACCTTGAGCCTCACAGTGACCTGCCACTGACCTGCACGAGTGACCTGACCGCCGGCTGGAACACAATGGAGGTGTCCAGCAGCAGTGAGGTGAGCAGGGGGGTGGGGAAGGCGGCAAGGCGGCTCAGCAGGGTGGCCACCAGCAGGTTGATGTGGATGGAAGAAGTCAGCATCTGGTCCACTCGCATCAGCAGTGCCTCCAGGAATGGACCTGAGGACATGAGTGTGTGTGATTTACTGCTGCTGGACACAACGCTGCTCACTGTGTCCTTCCTTGAGAGTTCTGAGTGTGTGTGTGTGTGTGTGTGTGTGTGTGTGTGTGTGTGTGTGTGTGTGTGTGTGTGTGTGTGTGTGTGTGTGTGTGTGTGTGTGTGTGTGTGTGTGGCTATGATGGGGAGCAGGGTAGCCCGTCACTCACCGATGGTTGGCCTGGTCTGCATCTCCTGGCTGGGCTGCACACTCTTCTCAGGTACCTCAGAGGGGGAGGACTCATGACTTTGCCAAGGAAAGCTCTCCACCTCCCCGCCATCCTCTGCCACCACCTCCACACAGAACACCTGAAGGCATACCATCCTAGATTGATTCACCATAATTACTACTTCCCGTGACTCACCATTCTGGCTTTCAAACAACACTGAGTCAACACAAAACACCAGTATGATCTCACCAGGACCTGGAGGGCTGACTCACCTGGTTGTGGGCTGAGGGAGGGATGAGGCCTGGACACAGCCTGACAGCGGTGAAGGCTTCCTCTATCTCACACAGGGTCTCTTCCAGGCCGGTCTCTTCAGTGGGTGTGTTGGACCGCTGCAGGGACTCCAGGAAGTCCCGGTCATCCTCCTGTGGGACACGCCGCCCCTGAAAGCTGGCAGCTTGCATGGGGCGGGGCCGGGGAGAGCCATCAGAACTGTTGGTGGGGGAGACATCCCTGGAGGCCCGGATGTTGAAGCTCTCATAGCCACTGCTCTCGCCCAAGGAGTCCAGGTTCTCCTCCTCCACTGCCAGGCCCAGGACATGACGTGGCAGGGGCCCCTCGCCCTCACAGTTGCCGTTCAGCATGGGGTGGCCCTCGCCCCGGACTGCCCTGGTACCATCCGGCAGGCTGATGCTGCGGGCCTTGGTGCCACCAGGTAGGCCATCCTGGCTCTGCTCAGGGTTGGACTGTGACCGGGGCTTAGGGTAAAGGGTGGGGGGGCAGGCCCGGGCAGCCTCCAGCAGCTCTATGGCCTGCGTGGGTGAGGGCTGCAGGCCGTCGTACCTCCAGGTCCAGGTGGTGCAGGCGGCCGTGGTGGAAGCCAGCTGGGCCTGCGCCTCCTCCAGGTAGTCTGAGTAGAAGGTTGGCCGTGGCACACACTCCATTTCCGCTGGCCAGGGAGGCAGGCCAGGGGATGGAGGTGTGGCCTGAGGCAGGGCAGGGGGTGCTCCAGGGTGGGTGATGGCCTGCA
This sequence comes from Scylla paramamosain, assembly GCF_035594125.1. Lineage (NCBI taxonomy): Eukaryota > Metazoa > Arthropoda > Malacostraca > Decapoda > Portunidae > Scylla > Scylla paramamosain. The sequence continues at coordinate 4,339,919 of NC_087187.1, forward strand.
CCTTGTTCTGGTCACCACCATTCTGGGGAAGGGAAGACAGTGCCATGGTGAGATGAGTGTGGCTCAGTGTAAGGCTGAGGTGTGGTGGTGGTGGTGAGGCAGCATCAGCCATGCCCACACCACCACCACCACCACCACCACCACCACCACCACCACCACCAGTACATGCAGGCCAGCTCAACACAAGGATAATAGAACCATCATTGTACTGGGAGAAGAAAATGTGCTCACCTGGCAGGCATCGGGTATAAGGTGATGCAGGCGGTCGGTGGAGCAGGACACAGGCTCGGGGGGCTGCGTGAGGCGTGACCGCTGGGACAGCATGACGTGTGTACAGGGCGCCAGGTACTGGAACACCAGTGCCAGCATCAGGTCCTCACAATTCAGGTCCACCAGGGTCCAGAACAGGCTCAGGGTCACCAGGCACAGTTGCTACAAACACAACACACACACCATTGCTTCACCTCACCTTGTTTACACTCACCAAACTGAAGACAAGATATCAAAACCTCCATTCTGAACAACACAAACTTATACATGTAAATAACAATAAGAAGAGTAATTAAGAAGAAAACATACCATGACAAAAAAAAATTAAGAAAAGGGAACAAAGAAATAAAGATAAAAAAAAACATTCAGAAAAGAAGCAGAGAACAGAGAAGAGGATAAAAAATGGGGCTAAAGAAATACTTGGAAGAGGAGGAAAAGAGGACAGGAGACATAAAGAAAAGAAGAGGAAAGGAGAATATACTCATAGAACCCAAAAGCAGAGAAGATAGGGAAAAGAAGAGAGGAGACAAGACAAGAAAAACAAGACACACACAAGTAGAAGAAAGAGAAAGACAAAAGTACGTAAAGAGGAAAAATAAGAACAAAACACACAAAGAGAGGAAAGAACAAAACAGACTCAGAAAATAAGAAAGGAAGGAACAAAACACACAAAACACACTAAGACGAGGAAACGAGAACAAAACACACTCGGAAAAAGGAAACGAGAACAAAACGAAAGGAAAAGGAAGGAACAGAACACACCCACAAAAGGAAACAAGACACTCAAACACCTCCCCCCTCTCCCCCCCTCCTTCATCCTCACCGTGTTTGGGGAGTGTAGCCTGGAGATGAGCAGAGTGATGAGGGGTGGGTCAGGTGGTGTTGCTGGGTCCAGGTCATCAGGGGTGGTGAGGAGGAAGGCCAGGAACACCCGCAGAAGGTCTGGCTCTGTCACCGTCCTCAGGCAAAGTTCCACATATGCCGTCGCCGCCACCACCTCACTCACCACCGACTGCACACACACACGCACACACACAAGGGATACTTTGATATGTAATTCGGATATGCTCAACACATCTATACTTGTTTTATTCATTACTACACTGTTTTCTGATGTATATTTCAGCCTAACACACCTAATGTACACCTACAGTTATCATTTCACTTATAAGTTCTGTATTTTTGGTCTAACACTACAATACTACACTGTTTTATGATGTGTAATTCAGTTTAACGCACCTAACATATACCGACACTTATTGTTTTGCTTATACCTGTGTTTCCTTACCTATACTTCAGTCTTACTCACCTAACACACACCTACACTTATTTTTCACTTATTCCTGTGTTTCCTTACCTGTAATCTAGTCTAACACACTTAAAATACACCTACAGTTCTTATTTCACTTATTACTGTGTCTTTTGATATACTTATATAATCTAGCACACAATTTAAAAACACCTACATTTGTTTATTAGTGATTCCTACACCTGCCTACTCCTCCTGTTCTATAAATCTGTTACCTGATGCCTGAGTTCTGTCATTACCTGTATATCGTGTAGGTGCTTCTTACGTGTCTATGTAAAGTTGTCTATGTTGTTCCTTTTTGTCTCGTACCTCTCTCTCTCTCTCTCTCTCTCTCTCTACAACAAACATCTATCCTTGCATTTTTCTCTTCTTCACTTTTTTCTTCCACCTCTACACCTGTCTTTTAGTTTAATATTTATTCCTTCTAGCCACACACCTGTCATTCATGCACCTACACCTGTCCCTTTCCTTCAAGATGCAAACCTGATGTTCTTTATCCCACACCTGTCACACTCAGTCTCTCTCCTTCTAGCCACACACCTGTTCTTTGTCCTACACCTGTCTCTTTCAGTGATATCCATATTCTGTTTCTATTATCTCTTTATCTATCTAACTGTAGAGTATAAATTTCTTTATTTTCTTTATGCTCTTCAATAATATCTAATGTAATTTAATTCTGGCAGCTAAATTTTGATATATCTCTCCCTGATCATATAAAAATAGCTAGTGTTCATTAAAATACATACTCCGATCATTAAAATTTTCCCCTTTTATAATTATTCCTATGGTATCTATAATATTTTTCAGTGTTTGCATGAGTGAGCAGAATATGTATGTATAATTATTCCTATGCTATCTTTAATATTTGTCAGTGAGCAGAACAAGATTAAAAAGCTAAGAATGCACCTAATATATCTTCTTTCTCTCTCCTCTAAACTTCTACCCAGCAAAGCCACTGTTCCTTAACCTTATGGGTCTAAAATATATGAGAAGTTATATATGAGATTACAGCAATTACTCATTCACATACTAAGGAATTAAGTTTTGTATACATTCAATAATACAGACTTATTCAATTAACTTGTACCTTGCTTTACCCTACAAAGAATTACAATACAGTACGTTATCAAGTTCAAGAGTTAGTTTACTTTACAAGCTCTATTCGTGTACGCAAGCAATACTTCAAATAGTGTAGTACATTTGGCTAAAGAAACCTCAAGTGTTATTCTCAGTACAAGGTTCGGTCTTGGGTAGAAGTAAAGTAATTATCTGCACTTAGTTCCACCATGCTTTATATTTTCCATACCAAATCCTCTGATGTGCTAATAGTCTTATAAAATTCAAGTTATAGCCTCTCAGTACATCACACAAATTTATGAATGAGAATGATAGATGAAAAGAAGAAGGTACTTTTCATTAAGAGCCTACCTCATGTCGGCTTGATGGCTTCATAAACCTTCCCTTATTTTATGTTATCAGAGCTTCAGACAATAAAGATGATGGAAAACAGTGCAGAATATTAACAACTTTTACCCACGACTACAACAACAATAACAGCAACAACAGGTCCAAGGTTTGTTAGTGAGGCAATGGTTATCGTGCAAGCTGAGGGTGTGAGTGTTTGCTGGCACACTGCATCTGTCATCTTGGTAGCAACATCATCATGAGCAGCATCAGCATCTTCAGGCTTCCAGAGAGAGGACGTACTGAGGTGGGTGCAGCCAAGGAGTACACAATGCAGCCAGATTCCTTTCACGTACACCCTTAACCACTTACACACCGACGCATACACACACACACACAAACACACACATACTCAAACCCACTGGCGCATACACTCAAATGCACTTACATTCCAAACACAACCCCCGAAGCAATAAAGTGATGTTTTGCAGTACGAGTGGTGCTTTGCCGCATTACTTGACGCAAAGAGAGAGAGTCCAGTGTCTCTTTTACACCTCTCTATGCATCGTTGAAACAGTGCATACTTGAGGCAGGCTAACTTTGCGTTGGGTCGCCAAAAGGAGGAGAGAAAGAAGTGATGAAGTGATTTAGAGTGGAACAGATGAAGGCTGTGGAACAGTGAGGGGAAACATGACTGGCTTCACCCCCTAGCATGCCCAAGCTTTGAGCAAGAAGGGAAAATAAGGCAGCAGAGAAGGTAAAAAGTTCCCAAATGTGCTAATACTCGGAGATGGATGGCCCTGGTTCCTACTGGCTGTTCCTCACTCCCTCTCACTAAAGAAGCTACAGGTTTGGGTACAGACAGTCAAATCATGTGGTTACTAGATAATATAGTCCCTGAACTTGTCATATCTAGTACTGTCAACCCTCAATGAACAATAAATCCAGAATAGCGTGAGTGGGAAAAAAATATCCACAATTTACTCAATATGAAACAAACCTTTATATGATCCTGGTAAGTAAAGATGGAACAAACTATAATGTAAACCTGATAAATAAAGACAAAACTACACGCCAACAACCAGAGAATGTACAACGAAGACGCACGCGCACACACGCACTCAAACGTACGCATACTCACACACACTCAAACGCACACACACACCCACACAAACAGCCAGGGAAGGGGAGCAATACTATAAAAATCAGCCAGCTAGCCAGCCAGCCAGCCAGCCAGCTAATCAACAATTACAGCAAAGCAAAACAAAACTAAAATAAGACCACCATTTTTGCATCTAATCAACACTACAAAAACTACAGAAAAATAGTCATGTTCTTATGTATCCCCTGAAAGATGAACACTCTATCTGGTACATTCATTAACCTCATCACATTCATCTTCATCACTGTGCATTTTCTATAAAGGGATATTGACTTACTGTGGTGACTGCTTAATAATATACCCTTCCCCTGTACCTCTGCCAAATTGCTCCTGGCTTTCATGGCAGAGGGTGCAGACATGAAATAATGGACTTTATGAATCTCGTTTATACCCAACAGTGCATGAGATAATACTATTGGTGGACAAATATCATGCACGTATGTTATCCCCTCATGCATGAACAGACATCCTGGTGTTTCAAGAGTGGTGGTAGTGGTAGTGGTGGTGAAGCTGTATTGGTGAAGGAAACCCAAGAGGTGATAGGCAAGAGTGTTATGTTATCCCAACCTTACAAGTCACCTTACAACCTTACAATTCAGTCACCATAATAGGAAATAGGATCTCAAATAGTAGTAGGTGATTGGAATAGACTTGGTAATTGATGTGTTAGTGCTGAGTCAATACAGAACTTTATGGATAGGGATTATAAGTGGATATACGTATGTGTGGCTGCTGTGTGTTGGTTTACTGACTACTTGTATCTTCTGTTGTGTTCTGATCGTTAATCCATTCACTGCTATTTGGTGCACTTCCCCAACGGGGAAGTGCACCAAATAGCACTGGGACATTTCTTCTCACTCTTCAGTCTCCCCTTAGCCCCTTCAAACATTATACTCAGCCCCTTCAAAAATTATACTCAGCCTCCCTTCAAACATTATACTCGGCCCCTCCAAATACTATACTGGCTAGAAACTAAAAATACACATGTTTTCATCAATTTCTTTCTAGTGAATGCTTATAGAAATCTCACACACTGCTTTTTAGTGCTGTGAATTGTTGATTGTTACAGTGAAAGGGTTAAACATACAAGGTGAAGGTGGATTAATTAACGGACTGAAACTTTTGGGGTTATTTACAATTAGCAAGACACACAGTGACAAAGACAAATGTTCATTACTATCTTTCAAAAACATCACACAGCCCCTCATTTATTTTTTACATCACCTCTCTAATTCCCGACAACTTCCCACAAGCTAAAGACAACAAACATTCTCTCCCATTTTTAGGTGGACAAAATTTAGAAGTTAGAGGCTTTTGCCCCTGTATGCAAATGTGGAACTTGCAAAAAATGGTGATCTATTAGTAAACTTGCAAACAGAGCCAGGGGAAACTACTGAAAATACTGCAAATGGAAGGAACTAAAGGGACCACAGAGATAAGCATAAGCAAGATAAGATAAGAATAAGTTAAAGTAGATTAGAAATGGAAACAAATAGAAGCAGAAAAATGAATAAAGTAGAAGAGAGGAAAGAGATGAGACTAAAGAAAAAAAAAAGGAAATAATGCGACAATCATGAATAACAGAATGAATAGGAAAAAAGGGAATGGACAAAAAAGAAAAGAGAAAGGAAATAGAGAGAATCATGAATAACAGAATGAAGAAGAAAATAAATAAATAAAGGGAATAAACAGTGAAACAAAGAAATATATGAAAGAAAACAAAAAAAATATAAAACAGAAAATTAGGAAAGAGGAAGAAAAGAAAGAGATTTACTTGGCAGAACAATGTAATAATAAAATAACAACAACAATAAAACATAGAACACTTTAATATGGGAAAAAATTCAATATGATATTAAAAAAAGAGTATTTATGTCAACAATTTAAGCAAGCCTGAGTGATGGAAGCAATGTGTGTGTGTGTGTGTGTGTGTGTGTGTGTGTGTGTGTGTGTGTGTGTGTGTGTGTGTGTGTGTGTGTGTGTGTGTGTGTGTGTGTGTGTGTGTGTGTGTGTGTGTGTGTGTGTGTGTGTGTGTGATGGAAGGGAGGAAAAGGATGCTGATAAAATGTGAGAGAGAGAGAGAGAGAGAGAGAGAGAGAGAGAGAGAGAGAGAGAGAGAGAGAGAGAGAGAGAGAGAGAGAGAGAGAGAGAGAGAGAGAGAGAGAGAGAGAGAGAGAGAGAGAGAGAGAGAGAGAGAGAGAGAGAGAGAGAGAGAGAGAGAGAGAGAGAGAGAGAGAGAGAGAGAGAGAGAGAGAGAGAGAGAGAGAGATGAAAAAGAGAAAGAAACAAAGACAGAAAAAGAGGAACAGCAAAGTAAGAGAAAAGAACAAGAAAAAGAAAGGGAAGAAAAAGAATGAAAATAACAAAACCAAATTAAAGAGAGAGAGAAAGGAGAAAAGCAAGATATAAATAACGATAAGGCAATAAATAAGAAACAGGATACAGGGGGAAGAGGAGGAGGAGGAGGAAAGATAAATAGAAACAGCACAGTGATTAAGAATAAGGACCAGAATAAATAAAGTGAGGTAGCCATGAAAAGCAACAAGTGAGGGAGAGGCTGAAGGGGGAGGCTGAAGGGGAAGGCTGAAGGAGAAGGCTGAAGGGAGAGGCTGAAAGGAAAGGCTGAAGGGGAAGGCTGAAGGGAGAGGCTGAAGGGGGGAGGCTGAACGGAAAGGCTGAACGGAAAGGCTGAAGGGGAAGGCTGAAGGGAGAGGCTGAAGGGAGAGGCTGAAGGGGGAGGCTAAAGGGAGAGGTTGAAGGGGGAGGTTGATGGGACAGGCTGATGGGAGAGGCTGATGGGAGAGGCATCAATAGCAGCAGCAGCACAAGCAATACTAACCATAATGACAGGAGTCTTGGCTGGCCCCATCCTCCCAGTGACTGTCTCATCCTGTGTGTGTGACGGCAGCAGGGTGACACAGGGCCAGCAGCGCACACATACACACCCACACACATACGCAGATACACATACGCAGATACACACGCACACACACACACACAGGTACGTTCATATGGAAATATTCACATTCGGCGCTAGTTTTCATGCATTTTTCTGCTTTTTCATGGCAACTAATATGTAATGAAGCGTTACTTATCAAAAATCGCATCTAAAACGTAAAGGCATGAAGCAGTTTTATTCTTCCCCTTTCTTTCTCTCTCTCACACACACACACACACACACAAGCACACACACACTCCCAATAAGCTTACAGAACCAAGCCACCCACAAAATAACACACAACCCAACAAACAATGCACAAACAAACCCAAACCCAGACACACCCAAACACAAACCTCCAAACAGCTGCAAACAAACACTCACACCCAAACAACCTCCAAAAGCACACACCAATGCAGCCACACACACACACACACATCCACACATGTACCCAAACCCAAGCTAGAACACACACACACACACACACACACACACACACACACACACACACACACACACACACAACATGCAACAAGAAACACACACATATAAATTGACTCAGACAAACCTAACAGCTCCCGGCATCACCATCACCACCATCACCATCACCATCTGACCAAAACATACCACTAGTTAGCAGATACACACACACTAACACACACGCACAAACATACCACACACACTCTAAGTCTCTAACAAATTAAAGAAAAACCTCATAAAGTTAATTAATTTCTTTCCCAGTGAAGCTATAATTAATTTTCTGATAATATTGATTCCTGAAAGAGAAATATTCAGTGATCTGTGATGGTCAATATAAAAGATTTGGTTAACAGTGTGTTGGGAATCTCAAAAAACCCTGGAAATGAAAACAAATAAAGAACGATAGTAAGAGAAAACAAAGAAGACTGAAAGAAAGAAGGAAATGTTAAGACAGTGAATAAATGTAAGAACACAAAAGAAATTAATATATATATATGTGCGCTTAAATAAATAAAAGGAGGGAATACAAGGGAGAATGACAGATAGGAAGCAAAATAGAGAGCCAAAAAAGAGTGAGAACTATGAAAATAATTGAGAGAATGAAATAATGAAAACAGAATACAAGTAAGCAAAAAATGTAATCAAAAGAACGGAAGGAAGAAGAGAAAGTATGGAGAAGAATTAAAGATAGAAAAAAAAGTGACAAAAAGGAAACACAAAGAAAAAAAATGGAAGTACAAAAAATACAAAAAATAAATAAAATAAATAAAAATACAAAAAAAGAAGAAAAAAAAAAAAAACAGAGAAAGGGAAAGAAAACCTTGAGAAAACAGGCGAATGAATGAGTAAATGGCACCACCACAACAGGGTCAAGTGGCACTCAAATGAAGCAGGGAAAGAGGGAGAGGGGGGCACCCACCTGACGCAGAGCTGAGCCCAAAACTTGAACCAGGAATGCTTGATACAAGAACTCCACCAGCTGCTGCCTCACTAGAGGGTGAGCCACCTGGCAGAGAGAGGACACAGGTATCAGCATTGTCATCATAGAAAAACAACATGAGAAAAAATATGTATGACTAAATAAAAAGACAGCAAAGGACAGGATTATAGAAAAAAATATGTATGACAAGGAAAGAGTAAAAGATGGCATTATAAAAACAAAAGCATGCATGACAATGAAAAAAAAGACTCCAAAAGACAGCATTATATGTATGTATGTTATATGTATGACAATAAGAAACAAAACTATGTATGACATTTGAAAAGGGAAACTATGCTATTAAAAGAAAAAAAAAATATATATATTTAACAAGAGAAAAAGGTAAAAAAACAACACTGCAAAAACATAATAAAAAAAAAGGAAACCACACATAAAAAAAACTACTGCAAAAGGAAGCAAAAAATAGCATTATAAACAGCAAATTTAGCAACTAAAAAAAAGAAAAAAGAAAAACATACATGACAACAGAAAAGTGCAAATAAAACATAAAAAGAAAAGCACATCTAACAACTGAAAATGACAAAAACAGCATTATGAAAAGAAAATATAAGTGACAATTGGAGACAAAAAAAAAAAAAAACATACATGACAACATAAAAAGTAAACAACAAACATTTTATAAAGAAAAGCAAACATGACAATACATAAAAGGCAAAAACTATCATAAGAAAAGGAAAGGAATACATAACAACCAAAAAATAAAGCAAAAACACCATTATAAGAAAAGAAACATAAAAACAAAAAAAAAAAACAAAAAAAAAACATATACTGTTATACCCTATCCTAACCTAACCTAACCTAACTTAACCTAACCTAACACACACCTGGACGACGGCATTGCAGAATTCGAGGGAGTTGAGGAAATGCTGGAGCTGCGGGATTTCACTGATGTCCTCTGGGGTGAGTCTGTGCCAGCCCTCCGCTGCCACAGTGAGGGAGCGCGGCAGGTTGGAGTACAGAGCGTTGAGTCCCCCCGCCAGCACCTGCAGGAGAGTAGTTAGGTTAAGGGCTGTGGTATTTATAGAAGTAACCTTAAACTACTTGGTTCCACTGGGTACAGTATGATGCCCTTTCAAATTGTGGTCTACAGAATGAAGGGAAATTAATGACCTGAATGAGTGTAAATCTAATCTAACTTATCCTCACCTAGCACTCAGAAGACACTAATGTTACTCCAAAGGGTGTTACTTCCTTCTCTACTCATTCATTCATTCATCTGATCACCTCTATCCATTCACCTGTACTTTTGTCCTTCCCACACAACAGGAGAAATAGTTGAGTTACGAGATATTAAGAAAAGGGCTCCTATTTCCTCCATTCATTCATCTCTATCTCTACTTGCACTGCCTATACAAAAGAAGTAGTCAAGTTAGGGGTATTTGGAGAAGGGCTGTTGTCTTTCTCTCTATATATATCTTTGCAACAGAATATTAAAAAATGGAGGGAAGAAGAGGAAATGCAAAGGAGAATGAGACAAAGCAAATAGGTACGTGATATAGAAGGTGACGACTTTAAAAAGGGTTGTCATCTCTCTCTCTCTCTATTCATCTCTACCTCTATTTTACTATCTCTTAATTTCTAGTCCTCCTGTCATTGCCTACACACAAAGAGAATTAATTACGTTAGGAGTGTTTGGAAAAGGATTATAATCTCTCTCTCTCGTCATTCCTTTACCTGTACTTTTTAATCTCTTTCAATTTCTAGTTTTGTTTATACATTTACAGTAACAATGTAAAATTCTCTCTTTCAGGCAATTTAACAATACTTTCTACTTATTTCTTGTCTCTTTCAGCTGCCATTCTCTCTCTCTCTCTCTCAACTCACATGGCAGAAGTTGGAGTGCTGGGCGATGTACTGTCCGACTGCTGTGTGGGAGGCTGAGAGGGCCATGCAGAGGAGCAGTGCGTCCCTGGCCTGCTGCCCCACGCCCCCCTCCCTGTGTATGTACGGCAGCAGCAGCGAGAAGATGACAAACCTGTAGCCAGTGAAAGGAGCTGTGATGAGAAGTGAGGGAGGTTTTTACATATGCACATACATATCTATTTACATGCATACACTTTGAAAGTATATCAGATAAAATTACATAGGTGTGGAAACTGAAACTTGACAAAAAAAAATAAAAATAAATAAATAAATAAATAAATAAATACATAAACAAATAAATAAATAAATAAATAAAAGGACATGTAGAAATATAAAGAAACAAAAAAGTTAAGCCTTCATTAAAACTCCCACACAAAATACAAACACAGAAGAAGCAAAATGAAGAAATAATACACATATAGAAACAGAGAGGCAGCAAAAAATTAACACCTCAATAAAAAACACTTCCACATGACACATTTACACACAGGGGAGCCACGGACATACTTGGTGGGTCCCTGTCCCTCGGGAAACTGGAAGAAGAAGTCGAGGAGGTGCTGGTTGTTCATGAGGGAGACACACAGCTGGTTGAGGAGCACCACCAGCCGCTTCTCCACGTCCGAGTGAAGGCAGCCACTGCAGGAGGACAGCAGCTTCTGGAGGGGACGGATTATTGGCTTGTACACCAGCACCTCCTGCTGTGAGTGGCTCAGCAGCTGCTCGTGAACCTGCCGGGGATACACGCAGGGTCAGGTGATGTGCTTCAGGGTATCTGTCGCTGGTTAATAATGTACCAGTAAATTGAAACATGTGTTGGTAAAAATTTCTGTATTACCTGTTAAGTGAAAAAGCAATAAATCAAAGGCTTATAAAATGGCAATAAAATTCAATGTGATTAAATAGAAGTTAATAGAATAATAATGAAAATAATCAATACAACTTAAGAAACATTCATAAAATCAGCAGAATTAAATACAACAAAATGAAAGTTCATAACAAGGAAATAGTTACCTATCAAACATATTACAGATCAATCTCACACAATGAAACAGAACAAAATAAAGCTTCATTACATCACAAAATAACACCAAATAAAATTTCACAAAATAGGAACAAAAACCAAATGAAACTGCAACTTCACCAGTAAAAAACATCAATAACAATACATAGATAAATAGCAAAACCAATCCATCTACTGTGGAATATATGAAGATTTTATGACTACAGTTCCTCTGCCACACACACACACACACACACACACACACACACACACACACACACACACACACACACACACACACACACACACACCTTGAGCTGCTCCAGTTTGAGTGCATTGACAAACTCGCCAGCACCCAAACTCCAGTCCACAATCTTGTCAAGGATCTCCTCGCCCAGGAAGTGGTCGAAGATTGGGGTGTTGGGGGGCACATCGGCAGGGAGGGAGGCGGTGGTGGGGGCGCCCTCGCCGGGGGAAGGCGGCTCCTCCAGGGGGTGGTGGTTCAGGTGGTGGTGGTTGTTGGTGTTGTTGTTGCTGGTCTTGCATTGCTGTGGAGGCTGTGCTGTGTCCTTCCGCCTGCCGCCCCTCCCGCTGTGCTTGTGTGCGGTGATTTGCTTCAGGTCCACCAGCAGCAGGGTGGACATCTGCGCCAGGTGGTTGATCACGGCTGTCACGTCGTCGGCAAACACCTGCAGGAGGGGAGAGGCAGGTGTGTATTTTGAGTAAGGTGAGTTGCAGGTGTCCAATGATATGACATTAATTTTTGTACACACACCTGTGGGACGAAAGATACACATGTGTGTTTTCTGAATAGGGTAAAAGTAAAATTTCCATAGATAAATAAGAATCTGAGAAAAAAATGATGAGTATTATAGAAACTAAATTAAAAGGAAAATGTCATCAGTTATACAGATTTACAGAGCCAATACTTGTATTTACAGAAACTAAATAAATAATAAAAAAAAAAACAGTTACAGAAAGCAACAACACAGGTGAAGGAGGAAGAGCCAGGAAGAGCCAGGGAGAGGCAGGATGAGCCAAAGAGAGCCATGGGGAACCAAATAGAACCAGTGGGAGCCAGAAAGCCAAGGAGAACCACAGAGAGCCAGGGAGAGCCAGAGAGAGGCAGGGGGAGCCAGAAAGAGCCAGGAGAAGTCAGAAAGAGCCAGAGAGAGGCAGAGCCAGTGGGAGCCGGGAAGAGGTAGAGATAGCCAGAGAGAGGCAGTGGGAGCCAGGGGAAGCCAGAGTGAGCCAGGAGAAGCCAGGGGGAGCCAAAAAGAGCCACAGAGAGCCAGGGGGAGGCAGACTCACATGGCCACGGAGTCTGGTGCGGTCAATGATGTCCCGGGTCTGCTGCCAGTGCTTGATGAAGGAGTGGAAGGCTGCGGCAGGGTCCACATCCTGCAGGGGGGGCGGGGTGGGGCGGCGCCGGCCCAGCGACACCCTCAGCGGGGAGTCTCGCAGCCAGCTGGTCATCCCGCCCTCGCCACTGAGGAGCACACAGAGGGAGGGGGTGAGGGGAGGTGGGATGCGAGTACCAGTGTCACTAAACCTGATTCACTCTAACATTGTGTCCTGATGTGAATTTAAATCAAGCCTAACATTATTTCATCTACAGGGAACTTACACCTCAACAAACTAAGCCTGATTGGTTCTGCCATTATGTATGCAAACTGAACCTAACCTGACCTAACCCAACTTGATCTAAACTAACCCAATTTAACTTCACCCAACTTAACCAGAACAAACCTAACCTAACTTAAACTAACTAACCTAACCTACTAGCCTGACCTGATCTGACTAAACCTAAACAAACACAACCTAAAAACCTAACTTAACTAAACCTAATCTAACTTACCCTAACTTAACCAAAAGCTGACTGCCCACTGAAATCGCCACGAATATTAAACAACACATATATCCTATTAATAAAAATAAATAAATAAATAGATAAAATAAACGAATCGGTCGGGGATAGACATTCGGCACACTAACCTCCCCTCCTCCTACTCCGCCCCCCCCCCAAAAAAAAAAAAAATGACAGGCCTACGGAACATGTGAGGGAAGTCTAAACATATCTGGGTTACGAAAGGTCCAGTCTGCCCCTCACCCCCAAGTCAATGCAGGTCAGGTAAGGTCAAGTTAAGTGACCTCACCCGTGCCCTCACTCCTGCAGTAATCCGAGCCGCGCCCCTTTACTCACCGGACCGCGGAGGAGCAAATAGGGAGAAAAATGCTAGATATGCGGAAGTCTTATCAATTAATCACTGAAAAAAAATGGGATATTAATTAAGACTTTTGTGTTTTATTTGGTATTGCTAATGTCTGTGTATTTTCTAGTTTATTTTTGTAGAGTTGGAAAGGGTGTGGACTCACTGGTGGAGGAGTGAAGGAGGTGAAGAAGAAATATCAGCTGACGCCCCTCACTCAGCCACAACACAAACACAACTGGGCAGGTGGTTCTGTTCCATTTCGGTGAAAGTCAGGGAATAGGTTGATGATTAATATATCTCCTGAACGTGTTTTATTTCTGCTTCCATGGGTTATTCTATCATATTGCTGTGGCGTATCAGCTTTTTCAATAAACTCATATTCATATTCAGATTTTTCTTCTCTCTCGCTCTCGTTTCGGTGAAAGTCAAGGAATACGTCGGTGAATGAGCTTTCTTTTAGCTCCGTTTTATTCTGCAATATATACAGCATCTTATTATAATATTTTTCGGTAAATTTAAATCCATTCTTTTTTTATTATTTTTTTTTTTTATATATATACCGGTGAAAGTAAGATATAAAAAAACTTATTGGGATTCTATTGTTCAGTTTTCTTCTTTTACTGATATTGAATTTTATCATATCAAATTGTCTTATCAGAAATACCAAATGATAATAATGGCGCTGAGGAATGTGCTCTATAGTAACAAAGTACATATATTATTATTATTATTATTTTATTTTTGCTCTGGACCAACATTACCATAATCAAAAGTAGAAATATTTGATAAATGCTTTATAATCAACAAAAATTGGTAAAATGCATAAAAAAAAATCAGCGAAACAGAATTGTTTACTTACATCTTGACAAAATAGGGAATAATTTATCTGATCCATTATTATCCCTAATCAATACTTTAAAAAATTTAACACACATTTTTTTCTATCTGCACATATCAGCAAAATAAATAAAATCAACAAAATAGAATTGTTTACCTCCATCTCGACAAAATAGAGTCAGGACAGACCAAGGGGAAGGAAACGATTTGAGAGGAGGTTCACACTTACACTTTACACATTTGTGGTGCAACATGTCCTCTAGCAATTCCGTAAGTGGTTGTATTACTGTTCTGTCCATACACCTGAGCGGGGGAGGCTTAATTAAGGGGCCAGGTGTAGTGTAATGTAGTGATTAATACTTTACCTGTTGCTACTTCACTAAAGAATTTACAGGATGGATTTGTGATTGATCTTTGAACTCTGGACTCAAAACGTGTTACTAATTACTTTACGGGGTGAATCTTAGCAATGGCAGCTCATATATTCTTTTGTCGGGCCTCCCCAGCACCAACAAATTAGGCACTTGTTAGGAGAGAGGGGTGTTCGGGTGGGGTGCGCAAAATTTACTGAAATTTGCTTTTGGCGAAGATATTAGTAGGAGATGTACTTATTTTTCGGAACATTTCGGGCTGGGGAACAAATGTGACTAAACAGTGTGACCCCAACCCTAACAAAACGGGGGAGCTACGGCCTTTGACCTTCCCCTAACCTAACGCAACCTAACCATCATTTTTTCCTTTGCCAGAATTCCACGGAGTTCAGGAGAAAATGGGACCGGGACGAGTACGAGTCACTGGCCCAGCAGAGGTTGAGGGCGGAGCGGGAGGCGGCCCAGGGTGAGTGTTTTCCTGTGTGCCTGGCTGGTGGAGTTGTGGGTCGGAGTGTTGTCTATCAAACGGCACTCCCTGATGTGGCCCTCCTGTCTTGATGTTCTGCTTTGTTCCTTCTTTTTTCTTTTCTCATATTACCTAAAATTTTCTGCACTATTCTTTTTATTTATTATTTATTTTCAAAGAGGGGTGTCCCAAAAGTATGTGTTGCATTATTCTCTGTTATATTTGGACGTTATTAAGATTATGTGCTTTTAATGCTTTTTTTTCATATATGTTTGATTTTTCACTGTGTACTATTTTCTTTCCTGTTTCTTCAGTATAACACTTTCATTACACCATTTTTCCCTGTATCTTTAATATGCTACTTTTTTTTTTTTTTTACTCCATTCCTTCCTTTATCTTTAATATGAGAGCTTTTCCTTCCTTTTTTCCTATTTTTTTTTTTTTTTTTATGTAGGAAGGACACTGGCCAAGGGCAACAAAAATCCAATAAAGAAAAAATGCCCACTGAAATACCAGTCCCATAAAAGGGTCAAAGCAGTGATCAAAAATTGATGAATAAGTATCTTGAAACCTCCGTCTTGAAGGAATTCAAGTCATAAGAAGGTGGAAATACAGAAGCAGGCAGAGAGTTCCAGAGTTTACCAGAGAAAGGGATGAATGATTGAGAATACTGGTTAACTTTTGCGTTAGAGAGGTGGACAGAATAGGGGTGAGAGAAAGAAGAAAGTCTTGTGCAACGAAGCCGCAGAAGGAGGGGAGGCATGCAGTTAGCAAGATCAGAAGAGCAGTTAGCATGAAAATAGCGGTAGAAGACAGCTAGATACGCAACATTGCGGCGGTGAGAGAGAGGCTGAAGACAGTCAGTTAGAGGAGAGGAGTTGATGAGACGAAAAGCTTTTGATTCCACTGTGTCTAGAAGAGCAGTATGAGTGGAACCCCCCCAGACATGTGAAGCATACTCCATACATGGACGGATAAGGCCCTTGTACAGAGTTAGCAGCTGGGGGGTAAGAAAAACTGGCAGAGAAGTCTCAGAACACCTAACTTCATAGAAGCTGTTTTAGCTAGAGATGAGATGTGAAGTTTCCAGTTCATATTATAAGTAAAGGACAGACCGAGGATGTTCAGTGTAGAAGAAGCGGACAGTTGAGTGTCATTGAAGAAGAGGGGATAGTTGTCTGGAAGGTTGTGTCGAGTTGATAGATGGAGGAATTGAGTTTTTGAGGCATTGAACAATACCAAGTTTGCTCTGCCCCAATCAGAAATTTTAGAAAGATCAAAAGTCAGGCGTTCTGTGGCTTCCCTGCGTGATATGTTTACCTCCTGAAGGGTTGGACGTCTATGAAAAGACGTGGAAAAGTGCAGGGTGGTATCATCAGCATAGGAGTGGATAGGACAAGAAGTTTGGTTTAGAAGATCATTAATGAATAATAAGAAGAGAGTGGGTGACAGGACAGAACCCTGAGGAACACCACTGTTAATAGATTTAGGAGAAGAACAGTGACCGTCTGCCACAGCAGCAATAGAACGGTCAGAAAGGAAACTTGAGATGAAGTTACAGAGAGAAGGATAGAAACCGTAGGAGGGTAGTTTGGAAATCAAAGCTTTGTGCCAGACTCTATCAAAAGCTTTTGATATGTCCAAGGCAACAGCAAAAGTTTCACCAAAATCTCTAAAAGAGGATGACCAAGACTCAGTAAGGAAAGCCAGAAGATCACCAGTAGAGTGGCCTTGACAGAACCCATACTGGCAATCAGATAGAAGGTTGTGAAGTGATAGATGTTTAAGAATCTTCCTGTTGAGGATAGATTCAAAAACTTTAGATAGGCAGGAAATTAAAGCAATAGGACGGTAGTTTGAGGGATTAGAACAATCACCCTTTTTAGGAACAGGTTGAATGTAGGCAAACTTCCAGCAGGAAGGAAAGGTAGATGTTGACAGACAGCTGAAAGAGTTTGACTAGGCAAGGTGCAAGTACGGAGGCACAGTTTCGGAGAACAATAGGAGGGACACCATCAGGTCCATAAGCCTTCCGAGGGAGCAGGTTAAGTCGTTGCGCACATAAGCACAGCATCCAGCTTTGGATCGAAAATGAGGATAGAGAAAGTAGGAGGGAACAGAAAAGGGGCTACTGTCAGTTGCCTCAGACACCTGAGTTTCAGTGAGGAAAAGAAGATGAGAGGTGGTGTTCTACAGATTGAAAATTAGATCTTAGACCGCGAATGTTGCAGAAGGTAATGAAGAAAAAGTTGAGGGGGGTGTCAAGACACTTAGGGTCGTCGACAGAAAGGCAGTCCTATGTCTTCAATATATACCTCTTATATGACTCTTTTCATTTCATTCCTTCCTATATGTTAATCCAGTATCTTTAATATGACACTTATTTATCCAGTGTTCCCTAAATCTTTAAAGTGACAGTGTATTGTTATCCAGTTATTTCTTGTATTTTTTTACATGACACTTTCGTTATTCAGTATTTCAATGTCACTGTGCTGTTCCTTGATTCCTTCCTGCATTGTGACGTCCCCCCATCACTCCCCAGCACAGAACCAGAAGGTGGCACCAGTCAAGAGGGAGTTGCTACGACAGCGAGACTACAAGGTGGACATTGACTCCAAGCTGGGCAAGAGTCAGGTCATCACCAAGACCACACCGGCCTCTCAGTCTGGCGGGTGCGTGTGACAGGGAGATAGTAATGATAGAAGGAGCCACACCTATGTTTTAATAGTGCTTTGGTTACCCTTTCTTAGAGCAAAATATACTAACATAAGGGAGACTAAATAATAGGTTATTTATTTATTTATTTATTTTTCTAGGCTACTTATTTTAATGATTGTAATTCAGAGCACTATGAAAATTAAAAACATGATCAAGGAAAGGAGACTAAAAGTTAATATTTCAATTTTTTTTCTTTCTAGGCTACAAATTTTAGTGACTGTAGCAGAAACTGTCAAAAAAGGCATAGGTGATTATGGGTATTTTACATTTTGGAGGAATTCTGGACAAGGGCAACAAAGACAACAAAAAAATAAATAAATAAATAAATAAATACAAAATAATAATAATAATAATAATAAATAAATAAATAAATAGGTAAATAGATAATACTGAAGAGAAGTGTCTTGAAACCTCCCACTTGAAGGTGTGTAAGTCATAGGCAGTAGGAAACAGGCAGAGTTCCAGAGTGTACTGCAAAAGGGTGAATGATATTAAAAGTGTTGATATTAAGGGTGCTCAAAAGTAGTGTATTGAGAGCAGTTCTTTTTCTCAGGTATTACTGCAACGTGTGTGATTGTGTTGTCAAGGATTCCATCAACTTCCTCGACCACATCAATGGCAAGAAACGTGAGTGTACTGTGGATTCTTGTTTGCTGGCAACATAAATGCGTCAGTCTAGCTTATCATCAACATTCCTCACCCATTTTCTATCTACTGGACTAGAGGAATAAATGCTACACACAAAAGGAGCAAGGAACAAAAAGTAGAGACCCAGTTCAGCTTTTTCTTCCTTTGAACATATCTATCCCATTCCACTAAGGGCTGACAGACTAAGAGTGTGACTGATGCGTGTATGAGTTTGTGGTGCTTTGTTTGGGGTTTCTGGCCTGGTATATAGATAGACAGCAGATAAATAACAATAGGTCTCCATGCATTTCCTTCTCGAACAGCCTTCCTTTACTCTCAGATCAAAGGAACCTGGGCATGTCTATGAGAGTAGAGCGCTCCTCACTAGATCAGGTCAAGAAACGCTTTGACATCAATAAGAAAAAGCTGGAGGAGAAGAAGAAGGACTACGACATTGAGCAGCGGATGCAGGAACTCAAGGAGGAGGCAAGTCTAGCCTGTATTGAGTGTTGATTGATTTGCTTGTGTTACTGTGGGGTTTGGTTCTGTGGATGTTGTGATAAATTGCCAGCCTTTGTAACTCGTTCACCATGTATTTTCTAATTTGCTACTGTCTGTATTAGTCTTGCTGGTAGTTCTGTAGCTTAGGAAATGGGGAATTAATCTGTCATGTTTAGTGTGTCCATGGAAGCCTTATTTCTGTGGTGCTGTTAATGAGAAAGGTGCCCATGGGAGAGGAAGGATGAAAAGATGCTGATTTGTGTCTTGAAGGGAAACCAGTCTGATAACATCCTCATTGAGTTTGCTTGTGAAAGGCAAAGATATGCACGTCTTGAAAGCAAACCAGTCAGTGAAGACACCACTAAGACCACCACAACAATTGCTTCTCACACTACGTTCTTTCTCTCTGGTATAATCAAAAACATCCTTATCGAGTCCACTTGTGAGGCAAAAAATTTATGTGTTGAAAGCAAACCAATCTGTGAAACCCTCAAGACTACACTTAATGGTTTTCATGTTACAATCAGCTTCCCTAATACGTACAAAACATCCACTTTTGATTCCACAAAAGGCAAATATTTACGTCTTCAAAGCAAGCCAAAGACCACGACACCTGTAGGTTCCTGCATTAGACATACACTCCAGTCCTTCTTTGAGCATTAGTGTTGTTGCCATCATAACCACCACTTGCTTTCCCCACCAGGAGAATTAAGACATCCCCAGTCCTTCCCTCAGCATTATTTTCTAATCAGTACTTGCTTTCCCAACCAGGAGGAGAAGCTGAAGGAGTACCGCAGGGAGAAGAGGAAAGAGCGCAAGAGGAAGGCAGACTCCTCCATTGACGAGGACGTTGGGGGGGGCATGGACCCGGAGATGGCTAAGGTCATGGGCTTCTCCGGGTTCTCCTCGTCCAAGAAATAATGTGCTAGGCTTAAGGCTCGGTTCTAATTATTTTAAGGCATCTTTTTTTGGAGAAAACATACAAAATAAATTAAGATTCATATACATTTATTTTTTAACAATCACAGCCATTCCATTTAAATTCCAGACTCCAAGTGTATTTCTGGAATGTGTACATACTTGTATCTATAGTAGAATATTGTGGATAGCCTTCGCCTCACCACTCCTCTCTCCGACCAGTAAAACCCTCACTAACCCCCTCCGATATACCACCCCACCCTCCCATACCCCCCACACCTCTTCTCCCACTCTCACCTCCCATAAGCAACCAACTCCCACCGTAAAGAAAATAAAACACAAATAAACCCAGGTGCTTTATTAGCTTTATGCCCTGGAGGTGACGCTGACCTGCCACACCCTGATCCTGCTGTCGCTGTAGCCGGCGAAGAGTGTCTGGCCATCAGCTGACCAGGCCATGGAGAGGCACTGTGGGGGCTCGGTCTTCAGGTTGGGGGCGATCACGTCAGGCTTCAGTTCGTCCACCATGTTCTTACCCTCAAGATCCTGTGTGAGGGAAAGGAGAAAGTGTTAGCAATTGTTTTTCCTTGACTTCATTAACTGTTCTTTCTCTTCTCATCTGCCTTAGTTAACTTTCTCATATTTCACTTCAAATAGCAACTCTCCCTCCATCACACACAGCTTTTAAAAACTTTCAATCTAAAAATATATCTCATGACATACTATTACTTCAAAGACACTCCTGCTATGCACCTTCTCTCTCCTTCACTTGGTCATTACTCTCACTCCACCCTGAACACACCACATTCCCCCTTTCTCTCACACGTGAAACTCACCCAGATCTTGATGGATGGGCCAGTGGCAGCACAGAGCCAGTATCTGTTGGGGCTGAAGCAGAGGGCGTTGATGGTGTCAGTGTGGTCCAGGGTGTACAGGTGCTTGTCATCATTCAGGTCCCACAGCATGGCCTTGGCGTCCTGCAACATAAAAGGCCTCGGTCACACTACTTGGTTCAGCTTTGTTGGTCCTGATAGTGACTCAACTTGCTTCCGTTCTTAGCTATGTATAGGGGTATTACGACATCTTAATTCCAGCGTTTCTTACTAAAAAATCCTTCACTTGACTAGGGTTTGAAAATACACTGAAAATTTGTATTCAGGTTTATGGGAAAAGGTTGTACAACTTAAAAGACACATCAGGGGAAACAAGGACGTTACAGAAAATACTGAAGAAACATGGATTCTTAGAGATGTCCAGCCCCATACAAGAAAATAATGATACATAAAATGGAGAGAGAGAGAGAGAGAGAGAGAGAATCCAGCCAGCCTCACCTTTCCACCGGAGGCACAGAGGGAGCCATCAGGGGACACGGTGACTGTGTTCAGGTACCCAGTGTGGCCATAGTGGTTGGTCTTGAGCTTGCAGTTGGTCAGACTCCACACCTGAAACACACCCGTACACACACACTTACTCCCCACACTAAGAGGTTCACACGAGGGGCAGAGCTATGGGAGTTCTCAGACCCATATCCGCAAAGAAAAGTATCCTCATGATATTTAAGATAAGGTTTTTCATCCTTATAAGTGTTATAATAGTAACCCTTGCAAGTCCAGTTTCCAGTTCACATTTAGTGAGCATATTAAAGAATTAGAAACTTAAGTGTGATACAAGATAACACAAACATAAAAAATCACAATCTTTACACAATTCAAGTTCATATTTCTAAAAGCACTTTGAAAATCAAAGAACTTTGTGAAAAATTACATAAAAATGAAGAAACACAGATACTTTAGTTTCCTTAAGTTTACAATGTAGAATTCAAGTTAATATTTCTAAAGTACACTGAAAAGTAAGAACTGAAAGATTTTATACTTAAGTTCCCTCAAAATACTGAAAACTGGACACACAATAACAAAGAACAAGGTATACAGCGACTAACAACCCACGCACCTTGACGGCCTTGTCCCAGCCACAGGAGACAATGATAGGGTTGCTGTTGGAGGGGGAGAAGCGCACACAGGACACCCAGTCGGAGTGGCCGTCCTCCTGAATGGTGTACTTGCACTGGGCCAGGGTGTTCCACAGCTGTGTGGGGGCAGGGGGGGTTACAGCCACAGACGACAACCCAGTGATTAGGGAAAATTTAAATGTGTGGATCCTTCTCTCTCTAAATTGAGGTAGAAATGAACAACTCTTAACCCTTTCCACTACAGACAAAATATTACTGACACTCCTGTAAAATTTTAATATGGACCTTGTTTTCTCCTTAAATTGAGGCAGAAATGTGGAAATCTAACCCGTTCTGCTACATGGACAACATAATGACATCCCTGTAAATCTTCAATATGTTTGTTTGTTTTCCCTTCAACTTGAGGCAAGTATACAACTTTCAACACTTTCTGCTATAAGGTCAACACAAAAATGACATCCTAATAAAAACTTTTCTCAGCAGCTACAGAGAAAATTAGCCAGGATTTCAACTCCTATTAATGTAAAAACCATGTTAATCTGTCGCTAGAACCACAAAAACACCCTTAAAAACCCATGTACCTTCAACTAGAACCTGAAATAGTGTAGGTGGAGCAGTGTTACAGAATACAGTGCAAAGACAAGCCAGGAGGCAGCTCACCTTAATGGTCTTGTCCCTGGAGCCGGACACAATCTGGCGGTTGTCGGCGCTGAAAGCCACGGAGAGCACATCCTGCAACGCAACACTCACACATCACCACCTCCCTTCCCCTGCCACCGCCAACACTGGGGTGGTGCTCAGAGGGGGGAAGGGGAGAGAGAGGGAGATAGAAGACCCCCTCCCATACACATAAGAGGTGTACAAAGGTAATACTAGGGTGCTATAGATGAAGAGATACAGATAAGAGGGATCATTATTAGACATGTACAGGAAGATTAGAGGAAGAATATTTAGTTAGGATGGTATAGATGAAATGGAAGAGAGATACAGATAAGAGGAATCATTAAGGAAATGTACAGGATTAGAAACATATTAAGTGTTGGTCAAGAGATGTCAGGGGAAAATTTTGAAGGCTTTGCCATAGAAATTACACAAGAAATAATTAAAGGAGACGGTTGATGAAAGGCCCCCTAAGCCTGAACAGAAGAAAGTCACTCAATGAATCGCAATAACAGACGTTTGTAGATAACAATTACCCACTGATAAAAGAAAAGCAATATATGAATAATAATAAACTTCCTGTCAAGACCCACCATCCAACTAAACTATGCAATCAATGAAGGAATTAAAACCTATCAAACCTAAACTATTACTAACAAAAACTACTACTGCCAATGTTGCTTCCCTCCTGCTGACAAAACGACCAAAATAAAATCATAACCAATCAAAACAAAGAACAGTCTACCCCACTACTACAGCTGCCACCTCTGCTCCCCTCCGCTGCACCTGTCCCTGCTGACAAAACACCCGCAATACTCACCCTTGGGCAAACATCCTCTTCTAACTACGTAAAAAAATATTAAAACAAAAAAGCTTGAGTAAATAACCAAGGGAGGCCCCCGGAACGCAGACCTTGTTGTGATCTTCAAAGCGGCGCGTGGTCTTGCCGGCAGCCAGGTCCCACAGCCTCAGGGTCTTGTCCCAGGAGCCGGAGAGGGCGAAGTGGCCATCAAGGGAGAGCACCTGATGTGGGGAGGGTGTTGGTGTGTCAGTGGCTGATTTTTTGTGTGTTCTGTATTTGGTGCTGCTAAGGAAACTAACATGGAAGCAAGATAAATAATGCATAACTATTTTTTTTTCTTACTAAGGATTAAAACTTTTCTTGATCTGGCAACACTTACCCTCACTGATAAAAGATATGAGGAAGTAATAAACTGCCTCCCCCTTTCCCTCTCTCCCTCCTACCAGTGTCACCCTCTACCCTCCCTCACCCCACCAGTGTTGCTCCCTCCCCTCCTCTCCCCCCCCATCAGCATCCCCATACCTCCCTTATCCCATTCCTTTCTTCCCTCACCCCCTGCAGCTTCTCCCCTTCCCTCCACCCCTACCAGCTTCTCACCTTTCGTCCCTCCCTCACCCCAGCAGTCTCTCTTTCCCTCCACCCCTCCTTTTACCTCCAACAGCCTCTCTCCTTCCCTCCATCCCAAAAAGCCTCTCCTCTCCCTTCCCTCCCTCACCTCTCCTTTCCTCCACCACGCTCCACCATCCCGTTCCACAGCCTCTCTCCTTTCCTCCATCACCACCCCCCCAGCCTCTCCCTTTCCCTCCCTCATCCCCCACCCCCCTTCCACCCATCACACCCCCATCCTGCAGCCCCCACTCACTCACCACGTCAGAGATGAAATGGGAGTGGCCGTGAAGCCTCTTCTGAGGGATCCCGTAGTGGTTTTCCTCCCTGATCAGCTTCCACAGGATCAGGGACTTGTCTGCGCCGCCACACAACGCAACACACGCCATTAGTTAAACACACACCGCTAACTTAGTCCTACTCGTGTATTTAGTGAAGTATTTCTTATTTGTATACTCGCCAATGATTCTTTTGCTAGTCCATAATGTTACAGGTGTACAGGTATATTCAACGTTCACAGGTAAATAAGATGACAGTATTGATATATGAAATTAATGAGGCAAAAGATAATTACTAGCCATAATCAAGATAATACAAAAAAAGTAATGATGTACACTAATAAAATCAAAATGAAACAAGGTAAACAGGTAAATCAACGTAATAAAGGGCAATAAGATAACTGAGACACGTAAATAAATAACGTAATATTAAATGAAGCACAGGTCACAGATCAATATCAATGAAGAACACAAAAATGCGACACACAGAAATGCGACACACAAACACACTCACCCCTGGAGGCAGACAGAATCATGTCGGGGAAATTCCTGTTGGTGGCGATCTGTGTGACCCAGCCATTGTGTCCCACCAGGTACCCACGCAGCTGTAGACTCTCACTCATCCTGGAAATCAAAACACTCCACTCACCTCAAGCCCAACCCCGGACGCCCGTGGCTCGCCACACCGTCACATATTTCTCTTACTATCACTATTATTCCTAAACATCCCGTCATTATTTTACACTACAGCGATTGCCGAGGTGTTGTATTTTAAGATTACATTGGTGGCTTTGAGAAAATAACTCACTTGTAATGGATTCAGGGCGATTCCCCGGAACAGGGAAAGAACGGCCGGTCCAACGAATGGCGGCGCAAGAAGGGGGAAGGTTGAGGAGGTGGCGGGAGCCAGCGACCTCTGTATTATTGCCAAGTACTGCTTTACATACCTTCACTGTCTTTTTATCCGGTTTACTTTTTATCATTCAATGTAGTAAGTTAATAAAAACTTATACATAAATTTATAAGAGTGGAAAAATATTTGAAATTATGTTTTTGGGGTTATTTTTATACAGAGATGGAGGAACAGCAGAGCTCAGTATCTTTTGTAACGCTATTTTTACTAATAGTTCTTTTGTATGAAAGTTTTATTACATATAGGAAAATAAAAGGGTGTATATACAGAGCTATATTTTAGGAGAATTTGCTGGCGAGAATTGATACCGAAAGAAGAGTTGTTGAGAGAAAAGGTGGATGAGTTCAGAGGAAAATGTGCAAACTAATGAAATTACAGTAGCTAAGTAAAGTGATACCACAAAGCATTGATATAGTTTTCTTTTTTACTTAGCTTTCTTTTCTTTTATGATTAATTGTGAAAAAAGAAGAAAAAGAAAAACAGGGCTGATGAGAAGAATAGCTCTCTTATGTTTCCACTCCGTAAATTTCTTTCATTACATTATTCCTGTTTAATTTTTGCTTTCGTTTTAACTACTTTTTTATTTCCCTTTTTCATTAATAGTGAAAAACCAGAGATAGGATTGGCTCGGATGAACCCGGATCGACATCACGAACCACAACACAGCTGGGGGAAGGAGGACCAGGAGAGGAGAGGCGGGGGGCGCTGGCTGCCTGCTACCTGAACTTCTGCAGGCTGGTGATGACACCTGGAGCCCCGCGGTGACCTGCAGGTGCCACGAGTGATGCAGGGCACCCGACCCCACCCCCCGCCCACCCCAGCTGGCACCCACTGGCACTAACTCCCTCTCCACTCCCCGAAATAAGGCACTCCCCTGTGGTGCCTCCCCGCCCCTCCCTCCACTAGGTAAGGGACTAAAGGCGTATCTGTCTGGATTGAGGTTGGTGGAGTAGTGGAGTAGTGGGAGGGGGTAGTAGTAGTAGCGGTGGGGATGTAGTAGTAGTAGTTGTATTAGTAGTAGTAGTAGATGTATTAGTAGTAGTAGTAGTACTGGTGGTGGGAGGATGTAATAGCAAGAATAGGAGGAGGACGAGGTGTAGGGAATAGGAGGAGGAATAGTAGTAGTAGTAGTGTAAGGAGGAGAAGGGAATCACAGTATGAGAAGGACAGAGTAATAGTAGTAATATGAGTAAGAAGAGTTGTAGTAGTAGTAGGAAGAGGAAGAGGAAGGAGCAGTAGTAATATGAGGAGGAGGAGGGAACAGTAGTAATAGTAAGAAGGAGCAGTAGTAGTAGTAGTAGTAGTAGTGGTGGTGGTGGTGGTGGTGGTGACAGTAGTGTGTAGCAGATATCACTGTGAGGGACGAGAGGGGAGACTCATGCACTACTTACCTGTGTAATAAATACCAGCAAAAGCTACCAAAGTACAAGCTATAAGTACACCCACGCTCCACCTTGCAGTGTAGAGGGAGAGTGAGACGAGAGGGAGAGACGAGCCCATGACCACAGCGGCAGCATGACCGGAGAACACTGCGCCCTCAACACACCCTCATGTTATTCTCATGCGGCAGCAGCGGCGGCGAGGCGTGCCACAGACCACTAGCCCTATGTGTGGCTGGCCCGCAGCACACCATGGCTGACAACAAACCCATGATGACCAAGACCCTGGAGGTGGTGGGCGTCGGGGAGGTGGAGGTGCGGCCCCAGCTGGCCACCCTCACGCTGATCCTCACCGCCTGCAAACAGTCACTGGAGGAGTGCCGCGCCTCCATTGACAAGAGGCAGCCCTATGTGCATCACACGGTGGGTACTGTGTAGTCTGAGCTTCCTTGTTTACTGTATACTACTCACCTATTCTTTACTGTACTAATACAGCCAATGAATGCCAATCCTGCTTGTCTGCCTCACATTCATCACTACAAACACCACAGCATGAATGAGGCAAAGTGCATTTCAACCCAAGAAAAGCCAAAGACCCAAAGACCAAAGACAGTGAATATTGACTTTGGTAATTAATACTGTTCATTGTTGCTGTGGGTGTGAGTGAGGAGGAGATGCACCTGAGATACCATTAAGTCATTTTGTCCTTGCCGATTTTTTATGCTTGCTGGGAGGACTCAAGCAAAATGTTCCCCATAAGTAGCGTGTGCTGCTTAAACGCAAGATTATCGTTCATTGACTACAAATCTTTAATAAGAATATCACTTATCACCAGAATTAGCATACTTTTCTGAGCAGCTTCTCTCAGTGCTCCACAAAACTCAATATTCCGCACACATTTTTTAAGTCGTCATCTATTCATGTTTTCCACACCTCACCACCAGCTGAACTAATATTGAATATAAACTAAGAAATTGAGTCTAAGTGTATTGAATCTAAATTAAGCATTGAATTTAAACTAAGCATCAAATTTAAAGTATTAAATCTCAGCTAAGCATCAAATCAAAACCTCTTTAAATAACACACCATTACAAGTGAAGAGGAACAAGCAAGACAGTTAGCCAACCAGTTCCTCCCGCCCCACAGCTGTACAGCAACCAGGCACGGCGGGAGGACATCACGGAGCGAGAGGAGTGCCACAGCAATGTGTCACACATCATCCTCAGCGTCACAATCATGGCCACTCTTCCCGCCCAGTTCGTGCAGCCCGTCCTCTCCACGCTGACAGAAAAACTGAGTGATGCTGTGGAGGTGGAGAAGGTGAGGTGGATCAGGGGGCTGGGAATGGTGTGTTTGTGTGTGTGTGTGTGTGTGTGTGTGTATGTGTGTGTGGGTGTGGGTGTGGGTAGGGGGAGGGGGTGTTTTTATTATTATTTTATTTTTATTATTTTATTATTTATTAGGGTTGCTTTGAGATGTTTTTGTGCTTTATATTGTACTTTTATTATTGATGCTTTATTTTTCTTTAACTCTTCACTCATATTGTAAAAAACTAAGTGCAAATATGTTTTTTAGACTATACATGACAATTTTTTTTCAATATAGCTATCCACATCAGGATGTCAAAGTGATTGATAGATAAATACAATGTAATATAGAATTTTATTATATAAGACCAACTAAGGGCATAGAAAAAGGGAAAAAACTCACTATTTTGCTTCTCAGAATATAAATCAAAGAAGAATGTCCAAAATAAAGACCAGTTTACTTCCAGAGATGTCCCAGTATTCCTATCTTGGTCTCATGTTGACTACCACACCTCCACATCCTTCAAAACTCCTCCCAGTAACCCTCCACATCCTCTGCCACACCCCCAGGTGGTGTACCATCACTCATGGTCAGCAGTGGCGGAGGGGCGGGCAGTGGCAGGGCGGCGTGCAGCGCTGGAGGCAAGGCGCCGTGCCTCTGAGATGGCAGCAGCAGTAGGGGCTGATGTGGGTCCCTGCCTCACGCTGTTCGAGGAGGCCTGTGACCACCTGGCACTCTCCGACGGTGAGGAAATGTGACATCCTCTCCCCGTCACCTCTGCTTGTCTTTGTTGTTGATTTGCCGTCTGCACTGTGAGAGTAATGCAGGCAAACGTTTATTTCTACTTCCTCCTCTCTTCACTTTGTTGTTGATTTACCATCTGCACTGTGAGAGTAAAGCAGGCAAATGTTTCTCCATCATTTCTACTTCCTCCTCTCTCCCCTTTGTTGTTAATTTGCTGTCTGCACTGTGAGAATAATGCATGCAAACCTTTCTTTATCATTTGTACTTCCTCCTCTCTCTTATCTTGCCTTCTGCACTGAGAGGGTAATGCTGGCAAACCTTTCCCTATCATTTGTACTTCTTCCTCTCTCTTATCTTGCCTTCTGCACCTTTGCCTGTATCCAGAAACCCTCTGCTCTCTCACCACAACTATTTTTAAAGGCCATGGAGATGACTAGCCGGGTTCTAAACTCTAAAGGATGTTTCTCCTGTTCATAATGTAGAAATGTTGTTAATCTGTCACTAGAACCAAAGAAACACCCTAAAAAATCCACGTCACTTCAACTAAAGCCTTTGGAAAGTAGTTTAGATGTGGCCAGAAGTGTTTCAGAATTCGTCCCTTGACTGTAATGCATGTAAGCCTCTTGTGTTGTCTCTTGCCTCTTGAACCATGACTAATGCACGCAACCCTTTCCCCATCATATTCTCTCTCTCTCTCTCTCTCTCTCTCTCTCTCTCTCTCTCTCTCTCTCTCTCTCTCTCTCTCTCTCTCTCTCTCTCTCTCTCTCTCTCTCTCTCTCTCTCTCTCTCTCTCTCTCTCTCCTTACCCACTGTTAGTAATCCACATAACATAAGAACATAAGAAATAAGGGAAGCTGCAAGAAGCCACCAGGCTTACACGTGGCAGTCCCTGTATGAAATATACCTACTTATTTCCACCTATCATCCCCATCCATAAACCCGTCTAATCTTCTCTTAAAGCTCCCTAATGTCCTAGCACTAACAACATGATTACTGAGTCCGTTCCACTCATCTACCACTCTATTTGAGAACCAGTATTTACCTATCTCTTTCCTAAACCTAAATTTTTCAAGCTTGTTCTGCCCTGATTGCTGATCCTAAGAATTTTGCTTACATCCCCTCGTTATAACCCTTATACCACTTGAAGACTTCTATCAGGTCCCCTCTTAACCAAGGTCTCTCTAAAGAATGTAAATTTAACAGCTTCAGTCTCACCTTGTAAGGAGTACTCATCCCCTGTATCCTTTTAGTCATTCTCCTCTGTACTGATTCTAATAGACCTATATCTTTCCTGTAATGTGGGGACCAGAACTGCACAGCATAGTCTAGATGAGGTCTGACCAGTGCCAAGTATAACTTTTATATTACCTCTGGCCTTCTACTTTTAACACTCCTAAAAATGAATCCTAATACTCTGGCCTCTATGCATTGTTTTCCTAGATGGAGTTCAGAGCTAACTATAACTCCTAAATCTTTCTCGTATCCTGTACCTACCAGTCTTATTGTTTAATGTGTACCTACTGTGTGGGTTTCCTCTGCCTACGCTAAGTACGTTGCATTTGTTGATATTAAACTGCATTTGCCATCTGTCTGTCCATTCATTCATCCTACTATCTAAATCTGCCTGCAAGGTGATGGCACCCTCTCTCCATTGTTTGTGCTTCTTTCTCATTCCCCTGCTTCCTCCATCATTTGTTATCCTGTTTTTTTGGCTAACCTCTGAAGAAACAAAGCTTCAATATATATCCATGGATAGATATTGAAGCATTACTATATCCTATTCAATCCCTTAAGCTATCCACTTATATCCTTCTATGCAGTTATTTTTTTCTTGCTGTTTTTCATTTCAGACACACTCACTTCCTTCTATTGATTTCTCTGCCTTTCTATTGATTTTCTGCCTGTCATATTCCCTCATTGTTTTGGTCCTGGAGTTTCTTGGGAAGTTATTGTTACTACCACTTCTATATGCATGCTTAAACTATTCCAGTGTGTTCATCTTCATTATCATCATTAGTTATTATTTATTTTATTTTATTTATTTATTTATTTATTTATTTGTTTATTATTAATTATTATTATTTTTTTTTTCAGTGTTGGGTGGCATATTAATGTCTCACTTTCTACAGTTGTTCATCTCTTCATGTTCATCTTTCCCATGCTATTGTACTCATCATAATTTTATTTATTTATTATTTATTTTTTTTATTATTTTTCTTATTTTACATCCTTATTTTTCCTTGAAGTGCTGGACAGCTTATGAATCTCTTCCAGTCTACAGGTGTTAATTATCACTTACATTCATCCTTTTCATGCCAGTGTACCTTCATAGAGCACACCTACCTGTCTTATTTACATTAGTTGGGTGGCTTATAAATCTCTTCTACTTCCTACAGTAATTAATGATTTCTTTGCCTTACTTCTTATCCTTCTCATGCCAGCAACTTCCAGGGACATGCCACAGCCTCCCGGCTTCACTCATCCCTATCCTATTCACCTATCTCCACCCAGAGGCCTTAGAGTCAGTGATGTTGTCCGCAGACCGCAGTGAGTGGTGTGTGGTGGAGACGCCCCTGAGGCTGCGGCACTGCCACGCCCACGTCCCCACCATCATCAAGAGCCGTGTCAAGGCCTCCTTCTCCCTGGCCGGGGCCTTGCCCAAGATCACTGCCGCATGAACCTCTTCACTGCCAGATGCAAGTTAGTAGCCTCGCCTGAACGCCACCACAGTTTGGGTTTGTTGTAGCCGTTTTATCACTTCTCCACCGTGTGTCTCAAGCCTTGTGCCCATCAGAACTCTTCGCTAGGGAGTTCACAGCTATGCATTTAGGGAGCGGGACGGTACGATAACTAGAGGTGTAAGCTTTGGTGGAAACACTGCCATTCCCAGAGTCCAGTACCTGATGCCAAGCGAGGCAGCACCAGTGTGAGGTTGACGCAGAGCAGCAAGGACAGGAGAGAATACCAAGAAGGATAGTCGTGGTAACCTTGTAGTCTTGTGTGGGGGAAATTTTACTTTGCACCATCATCTCTAGCACAATGGTGTTGTTTGTGATCACTTTAGAGCATTAGGGTTTATCACACACACTCACACCTTCACTTGGCTCAGCTGTATCTTAGCGTCTTCTTGGTGTTCTTGATGTTGTGTTGTTTGGCCACCAGTCTTTAGAATCAGGGAAATTTGAGCACCTTTACCCCATCACACCATATGGAGGTTCAGTCTTTGTGAACATAGATGCAAAAAAAAACCCAAGAACCCTCTCTAGCATCCGTGCGAGCTCTGTCAGGCTTCAAACAGCCGAGAACTTTGAGTAGGATGCATGAACTCAAGTGCTACTGTAGAGTCTATGTAGGAAGAGCCTAAAGCTGATGATAATTTGCCATAATGATTTGCCTCTATGTACCTGGAGCTTATGTGGCCTCTTCTCTGCTGTAGCAAATTGAAGCTTTTCCAAAACACATGTAGAGGCTTTTGCAAGGACTGAAGCTTTCCATGCCTTCCCTGAACACTGCCAGCAAGTCACTCAGTCATCCGTTCGTTACCTGCTGACTTGCTTGTGTAGGTGACGCAGCGTGCAGGTGGGCCGCCAGTCACTGCCGTTACCTGTTGTGGTGCGTCCCTCAGCCCAGCCACCCTCTCCAGCCCTCTTCTGTGTAAATCCCACTCAAAATTTTTTCCTTGATAATTTCATGCAAAATAATTGACTCCATGGTAAATGCCACCATTCCAATTTGATGAAGAATAGTTGACTATGTGTTAAGTCAAGTCAAACCTAATTTGTCATGAGGGAAGTGGTCTGTGTGATGTGTTCCTTGGGGAAATTCATGTGCGGTGAAAGTTGTGGGTCACTCTGGCCATCTCAGCATGGGGTGGGAGGGGAAGGCTGGGACAGGGAGGAAGAAGGGCGCCAGGATCATACACTCCAAAATCAGACACAAGAACGGATAATGTATTTCATAAATACTTCTTTACATTAAAATAACACGGTCAGGACTCAGGATACCATACAATGCTGAACTAAACATCACAGTTGTAATGTCAACACATCTCTGGGAAGCTAAAAGTCTTACACACATGTGTGATTGGAACAGAGTACAGTCACCACGCACGCTACAGACATCGCTACTAAAATCAATAAAAAAAGGTTCTCAAAAATAAATATATTTATTTAACATAAGAGAAGGTGAATCAAACAGGCTAGGGCACTGCACACTTACTGAGTGCAGGCAGACATACACAAACAAACAAACAAACACACACACACTCACACTCACACACTCTAACACACACACACACACACACACACACACACACACACACACACACACACACACACAGATTCTTACAGGACACACCAAGAGATTATGTACACGACTACTTGTTCAAAACTGCCCAGAATTCCTTACAAATATAGAGATTTATGACATAACTGATGTGTGTTGGTGAAGCAAGTCTGTGCCAAGGTCGGTCGGCCCCACCAGTCTTTGCCTGCCAGTCCCACAAGGGTTGGAGGGAGAGATTATTATATTATATATCATATATTATAGTATATACTTATGGCAGTGACAAATCACATCTACATCAAAGAAATACGCTGAAGAAAGCTTTAAATATTATTAGAGAGATTAATGTATATGTCTTGTGTCTAGTCTACCATAAAAGAGGATTGTGTTATGGCTGGCACTTTTATTATTTCCTTTTTCCTCGTTGATGTGACTGAGACTCGTGTTACCGGCTGTGGGGATTCCTGGTCAGTTTCCGCAGTACGAGAGAAGACGCTGCTGCTGCTGGACATGGTAAGTGATGCTGGTGAAATGTGGTAGATAGATATGTTGCCACCTACAAAGTAAATCGACGCTACGAACGAACACTACTAGATGCGCTCTGAATGTAAACTTCTCGGCCTTTTCAATTCACGGTGCTGCCAGGGGGACAAGTCAAGTAAGCTCCCACACTCACTTCCTCATGTTTTCCCTCAATGAAGTCCTCTGACCTGACAATGAGTAGATTCTCAGCCGATAAGGGGATATGATTGAGAAAATACTTAACTTCTGCTCTCTCTCAGTCATAACTCCCTTGATCTGCTGACAGTATACTAGATTTGACAATAAGTAGGTAGATGATATGAGTATCTTAATATTGAGGAAAACATTTAAAAACACCCATTCCTGTTTTCTTTCAGCCACAATTCTGATTTTTTCACAGTATTAAGTCTTAATAACTGATATTCTCAACAGATCCAGGACATAAAACTGAGGGAAAAAACATTTGAAAATTCCTACTTTTTTTTTTTTTCTTTGTCATAAGTTCTTTGATTCGCTGATGTAGTAAATCTCAACATTTCATTTCTTCCATTGATCCGAGGGTCGAGATTGAGGAAAACACCGAACTTCCATGCCTGTTTTCCCCCAGTCTTCAGTCCTTTCATCTGCCAATCATCCAGTAAATCTTGACAATAGGTTTTCTCAGAGGATTCGAGGACATAAGACTGACAAAAAAACACTTAAAAACTTCCATTCATGTTTTCTTTCAATGATAAATCCCCTCGTCTTCTGACAATATAGAAAAGCACAACATTTGATTTTCTCGCTTATCAAAGAACTTAAGACTGCAGAAAACACTCAAATGCAAAGGAAGTGAGTGTGTGTATGTGTGTGTGTTACTTAACTAATACCCATGACTGCTGTTCCCTGTAGAGAGGAGGAGAAAATAAGGTGATAAGGTGATCATTCGCCATCACACTTAAGCTTTCTAATGTGTTTTGCCTTCCTTGTGTGGGACATTAGACACTGTGCATTGTGAGGAGAGACTGTTATCAAGAGGTGTGTGAGGTGTGTTTATCGTAGTCTTCGGGGAGTTTAAAGTAGTTAGCACTGTAATGCAAGGCTAGTTGGGGTCTGGTGTTATGTGGATGGAAGTGGATGAGGTTTATAATGATCTAGAAGTTATAGGTTTCATTCTGTTTTGTCTCTCAATGAATATTTGCTCTGGAAGTTATGATGTGATTTTTTTTTATTTTGAGGTTAATTTTTATTCACTCTGTAAGTCATATTTTTGTTATTAATTTCAATATTGATTTTTATTCACTCTGCAAGTTGTGTTTTTCATTTCAATGATAATTCTTATCCAAGGGAGATGTCAAAGATTACTTCCATGACTCACTTCTCCCCACCTGGCAGCAATCAGGCCAGTTGAGGTGGACAGTGAACTGCAGGAATGACAAGAACAAGAAGGCCGGCAAAACGTCAAAGCCTGTGTGTGATGGCAGCAAAATTATCCATCTATTCATTATCTTACTCATGCAGAAGGTAAAGCCATATGCTTGCACTGCCTCACACACACTCACACACACACGCACGCTCACACTCGCACAAAATACGGCAATTGCACTTGGGCTTTAAGAATTAGCGAGATACAACCATTGGCAAGTCGTCTGCACTCAAAGCTTGGCGTATAGATATCTTCCTTCATGGTATATACACAGGTTAAGTCTGGAGGGTAATTTGTGACAGACAGAGAATTATTAAGTTGCAAAGACTCCTACACACTGCTTCTTGGTTACATCCTGCACAGCTACCGCCACCGCCCGGGCTGTCCGCCGCCTCAGTGTGGCTGGCCAGACGACACTCAGGACGTGAGGCTGGTAAGGAGACTCTTTGGTATTCTGATACAAAGCTGCTTGAGGTGCTACTTGTCACTTAAGATTACAATTAACGTCACAGTTCCCAGCAATAATGCATATGATGTGGCCTGCAGCAGAATGGCAAATGGCTTGTGATCTATTTCACCATAAACACTTAAAAAAAACTGTCATAAGAAGGAAAGGAGGAGGAGGAGGAGTGTTCATTCATTATACACAGATCCTGCCAGTACACCGCTTTGAGCTCTGACTAGGTGAGTCATTCTTCCTTACAAGCTTTCCCTGTTTTACTCAAATGCATTTCCTAGTGGCTAAAATCTGGTGATTACTTGTTACTGTCTTAAAACATGCCATTGGCACACATGACTAGCTGTTCAGTAATTCCTAATGAAACCTTTGTGACAAATGTGTTGGTCCAATGATCCAATGGTGCTGGGAGGCCCGGGTGTGTGGCGGCGCTGGGTGTAGCCGCCACACAGGTTAGGTGCAGCTGACTTGTGACTCAGGCCGGGCAGGACTCCTGTGTTTGGGGGGAGAGGGTGCAGGGGGTGCGGCTCCGGGGGTGGGGAGCGCTGGCAGGCCGGGACCAGCACTCACTCATGACGGGCACAACACTGTAATAGAGACAACCCGTCACGCATCACTCACACATGCCGGCCTGTCACACATCAGTCTGTTATTCTATGGAGTGTCTTACTGATTAACATCTTTAAATTACAAAACACCTCAGTACTATTATGACAGTTGGAAAGTGGACATGTGTCCCTGTGGTGTCACTAGTGCTGTGGAATGTGTACATCACAGTGGTGCCTGACTCTGACAACACACCTGGCACAGTCAAGATGCTGCAGGTAATGACACAGGAACTTAAACACATCTTATCATTCAGAAATTACTAAACTAAAATAACAAATATAACCAAACAATAATTTGGTCAAGACTCATGATATCTTAAAAGAATGCACTAAATGTGGGTGTGTACAGAGAGGTGATGGCGGTGTGTGGTGCGTCCTCACAGCCACTCCTGCACCTCCCCTCCTGCACCCCCACCAGGCATGTACAGTGTGGCCAGGGGGTGTTCAACACTCAATCTGGTCACAGTCACAAGTCATGTAACATAATGTACTAACTTCCAGTGTCTACCATTTTCCTCAATCCAAAGTCCTATGGTTTGTTTAGAATATTGTGTTTATTTTCCCTCATTTTTAAATCTTCTCCATTTACAAATGTGTTTATTTATTTATATTTTTTCTATTCTAAGTCTTATGATCAACTTAGAATATCATTTATTATTTTTCCTTCAATTTTAAATATTCTCATCTGCTTAGAACTGTACTTATTTATTTATTTATTTTTTTTATTCCAAGACTTATGATCTATTCAGAATACTATATTTATTACTTTCCCTCTATTCTATGTCCTATGATATACTTAGAATTGTGTTAACTAGCAACTTTCCCTCAATTACAAGTCTTACGATCTATTTACTATTTTTCCTCATCTTTAGTCCTTAGATCTGCTTGGAATCTAAACAGTCATGCTGTGTGGAGACTGTCAGCTGGCAGGACACTTAAACCCTTCACACCTGTTTTTGTCCTTTGTTGATATTCAGGATCTATAAATTTTCAGGTTTTGTAAGATCATAAGCAGGTAAGAGGTTTAAAGTTTTTATAGCTACAGTCATCCTTTGTTGGCATTCAGAGGACTAAAGACTTGCTCGGACACACAAAAAAGAGAATAAGAGGTTGATTTTATATTTTTAGACAGTAAAATTATGTTTGGTCACAGAGAAAAGAGTAAGAGATTAATTTTGTCATTTTGAAACTACAGAATGATACTTGAACATGGATGTTAATTTTCCTTTTTTTTTTTTTTTTAGCCTGCAGAATGATCCTTAAACACACTGAAAAAAAAAAAAGAACGAAGATTAATTTTGCCTTTTCTAAGTTGCAGAATGATTTAAGTGACTCTAATGCAAAAGTAACTATCTCAAAAAGCTATGGATGATTATGGGAAAAATTCAGTCTGATATTGATAGGCTTACTTAACACTGAGGAAAACACAACACAGCAGAAGTGAGTACAGTGAGTCATTAAACTTCCGGCAGTGACGAGTAGATACCACATGATGTACAGTATGTTTTCACCTCAGGCTGTAATGTTAACACTTCCATTTCTACTTTAAAAATCCCTCACACACTGGTTTAACCCTCTGGCTATTTTTTGGTACATCTTTCTTTAATTACTAACCACTCTGAGACATCTTTAGTTGCTCTACAGCCACCTGCAACTATTTAAGTAAGTAGAAATTGCAAAATCTATTCTTTTTAATCCCTTTCTTTCTTGTAGATGCTTATAAAGACTTCATGCATTGCTTCTGGTGCTGTTAACTGTTTTGTATCGCAGTGAAAGGGTTAAGTGCATCTGTTCCCTCATGATACAAGATGAAGGGAACACTCAACCAGCACACCAAAGCTTCATGTCAAAAGTTTCAAGTTTTGAGATGTATGCGTTTGTGCGTTGGATCTAAGTTACCTTTTTATGTGTGGAACAAGAGTTGAGAAGTGAAGGTGTAATGTTAAGATGAGTGCAAGCAGCTCTTGAGTGTGATGTTACTGTTGAAAGCTTTGTTATGCACAGGCAAGACACAGTAAGTAGTGGCTCAGTTTGTTCAGCAAGCCACACAAAATTTCTAAAGTGCAACTGTGAAGATCTGTATTTATATTTGTCCCTAAAGAGCTGTGTGTGTGAAATGTGTGAGCTCAGTGTGGCTTGGATCAGAACACCCAGCAGACAGCACAGTGAGTGAGTGAGGTGCGGTGGGCAGCAGGAGGCATGTGGTGGTGGTGGTGGTGGTGGTAGTGGTACCACAGTGGTGGTGGTGAAGGTGGTGGTGGTGGTGAGGGCAGCACACAGGTAGAGGATCAAATTATCAGACAGGCCGTAACCATTCATCACCAGTTTAAGGGGCGGTGTGGGAGTATTCCTGCCCCCCGCCCAGTGCAAGGCAACATTCCCCATCATGCACCTGGCCTGCAGCGCAGCACCTCAGCATGGCGGCTGCTGTGGCAGCCTGCCATCACTAGTACTACCACTACTCACTACTTATGTTAGTCTTGTTAAACACTCATGGAAACAAACTGCAGCAAAAATATGGAACTACATGATCTATTGGTCTCTATGCTGGCACTGTGCACTACTTCATGTGATATCAGGCAGTATTCATGTCCTGTTGGCTCTCATTCACCTCCACTCACAAGTCTTGCAGAAAAGTGACAAAAACGCAAAATGAAGAAACTCATCATCAGCTAAAAATTAAAAAGTGAAAAAAAACTCTTGGAAATCTCCTCAAAGCAGTGTTCACTCAGTCCACTGGCTGAGGAACCACAAAAAACAAAAGCAATGTAGTGTTTTCTCACTCCCAGCCATTCTATATTTTGATCACTACCTTTGTGATTTGCTTTCCATCATCAAGAGTAGAGGGGAAAAACGAGGGAGTCAAATCCAAAGTGGCCAGAAAAAAAGTCGCCGCACATTTTGATGATTCTCGGTCAGTGTGGGGACGCCAGCTGCCCCTCGGGGTGTGGCTGGGCCGGGGCGGCAGCGGCAGCAGTGCTATAGTGACCTTGGAAACCTCGCACACAATGAGGGGCATTCCTTCACACCTCGACCAAACAGATTACTTGTCATGGCATTTCACGGGATGCAATTTTAGATTCTATTCATGGTTTAGTTACACATGCAGGCAACTAGTGGTCCAATGAGTGAAAAAGTCTGTCAACACTAAGACACACCCACAGTAAAACCTTGTTCTGACAGACTGACCTCAGGCAAGTCCACGGCAGACTGGGTTACCTACTCCTTGCACTCACTGGCAGATGCTGCTGCCTTCAACTGCCTTTTACTCCTCATGACGTTAATGTTAAGTTCAAAAGACTACAGTGCCTCAGTGAATCTTGAATCATCCTGCTCTGAAAATCTTGTGCAGTATTCCCACTTAAAGCTACCAGGTTATATATGACACATTAGCAGAAACATTATGAACTAGTTCTCTATTAACTTCTTTAACTTCTCCAGCCAGTAGTGTGACTAACTGAGCCTCAAAGGGAGCGCATAGAACGAGGTTTCACTGCAGTGCGGAGGACGGGACGGGCCAGGCACAGCTCCGCCCCACTGACGTCCTCTCGAGGATCACAAAAAACACGGGTCCATTTATTTCTTGGCCACCGATGAAAACGAGATGAAGTTTTACCTTAAATTTCCACTTTTATCATCGGGGGGGAGGGAAGGGGAAACACAGAGAATGGTGTGAGTGTTGCTCTAAGGCAGTGGCAAACATGTCAGCTAGTTAGTACTTCTTCATGTTATTGGGCAAGTCTTCTCAAGGGAGTGTTGCTCAGCAGTGCCACTTGGGGACCCGCATGGACTGAGACTGACCTTTTAAGATGTAGTCCGTGAGCAGCGTGGGCACTGTGGGACTGTCCTCGTTGATCGCCGTCAGGACTGCAGGGAGAAAATGGAAATAGGGTTGGGAATTTTAAAACATATGGAGGTGATTGGGATAAATGGTGGTTTATAAGGAGTAAGAGGGTGGTTGTGATAAATAGTGAATTATAAAGAGTAGTAGGAGGCTGGTTCTAAAAAGCAGTGAATTATTAAAAGTAAGGAGGTGATTGTAATAAAAAATTAATTATAAGGAGTAAGAGAATAGTTGTGAAAAGAGTGAGTTGTGAAAAGCAGGCCAATGGTTCTGAGAAAAAAAAAAGAAAATGGGAAGGTCATTACACTTTCAAGTAAAGAATAATACAAAGTAGGAAGATGGTCATGAAAAACAGTGAATTACTTATCTTTTTTTCACTTAATTGATTATACTCTCTTTTAAGCCTTTCTTCTCATTATTATTCCTTTCCCTAACCCTTTCACATTGCACACTCACACTTCTGCCGTACTTCTCATTATTACTCCTTTCTTTAGTCACACACTTATCACTCTGGCCTTACTTCTCATTATTATTCCTTTCTTTAGTCACACACTTATCACTCTGGCCTTACTTCTCATTATTGTTCCTTTCTCTAATCTCTCACACTCGCACTCCCTCTCACACCAGCTTACTTTTGATGAGGATCTGCAGGGTGGGGTTCTGTGGGGGCCCGTGTCCAACATCATAGGGGATCACTGTTGTTAAATACTGCCGAAAGAATAAAATACCTTATAATCTTAAACTGAACACCTTAATCTATTGTTTCTTTTATATTCACGTTTTTTTTTTTATTTATTATGGTGAATATAGAATACTGTACAACTTATGATTCTATATTGAATGCCTTAATTTATGGTTTGTTTCTTTCGAATTCAAAGGTTTTATTTGAAAGTTTTGTATTCATAACTCTAATCTACATCTCTTTATTGTGGCAAGAATAGGATACAACTTTTTTTTATTT
Source organism: Scylla paramamosain (assembly GCF_035594125.1). NCBI lineage: Eukaryota > Metazoa > Arthropoda > Malacostraca > Decapoda > Portunidae > Scylla > Scylla paramamosain. Next base: position 4,380,736 of record NC_087187.1, read on the forward strand.
AATACTGAACACCTTAATTAGTGTCTGTTTGTACTGTATTCAAAGCTTTCATTTAAACCTTTTCATCGTATCAAAAGTAGAAAACAATACCTTACAAACTCACACTGAACTCTTTAACTTCATCGTATCAAAAGTAGAAAACAATATCTTACAAACTCACACTGAACTCTTTAACTTCATCGTATCAAAAGTAGAAAACAATACCTTACAAACTCACCCTGAACTCTTTGACTTCATCGTATCAAAAGTAGAAAACAATATCTTACAAACTCACACTGAACTCTTTAACTTTATCGTATCAGTAGAAAACAATATCTTACAAACTCACACTGAACTCTTTAACTTCATCGTATCAAAAGTAGAATACAATACCTTACAAACTCACACTGAACTCTTAACTCCATATAACCTACCTTAGGGTCAGTGCCATTGGGTCCGACTTTCTTCTGTTTCTTCTTCTCGATGTTAAAGTTCCTCCTCTTGTTCTGGACCTGAGAGGAGAAGGGGGGGCAGTGAGGCCAACATCAATACAGAAACCAAAATGTCACTGTGTTTTTATGCTTCTTTTAATTAATTGTACTGTTTGTGTATGTATATAGTATTTGTTTCATTGATTAATTTGATTTTCTTGGTTTATTTGTTCATGAATCATCAACATAATATGTTTTATCTTTTCTTGTCCCTCCTTTTCTCAAAACGAAACCAAACTGAACTAACCATAATTAAACAAATCCTCAATACATTACAACAACAACGACAATAACAACACCTCACAATTACGTTTGTCTTTCCTTATCATTCCTTTTCCCCAAACGCAACCAAACTAACAAAACTAAACAAACCCTAAACACACACACCACCACCACCACCACCATCACCACGAAGACCCACCATCAGTACCCACCCCATTCACTCACTCACCTGAAGAAGGAGGGAGATGAAGGAGTTTTTGAGTTCCTTCTCGTATTCCAGCTCGTCACGGAGGGCAAGCTGCGTGATGAGCGTCTCTGAATACCGGCGGATGACAAGCTCCAGTTCCATCAGGGCCTCATTCAATTCTGGCACACTCATACTTTTCAATTCTGTGGATGGAGGGAATACGGTGAAGGGGGAGGTACAGGGGAGTGAAGGGGGGAGGTACAGGGGAGTGATGGGGGGATACAGGGGAGTGAAGAGAGGGAGGTACAGGGGAGTGAAGGAGGAGATAAAGGCGAGTGAAGAGGGAGTACAGGGGAGTAAAGAGGGGGTACAGGGGAGTAAAGAGGGGGTACAGGGGAGTGAAGGGGAGAGGTATGGTGAGGCAGGGAAGGAGTGAAGGGGTGGATAAGGACAGTGAAAGGTTGTAGGGGGAGTGAAAGGATGTAGGAAAGTGAAAGGATGTTGGGCAGTGAAGGAAGGATGTTGGACAGTGAAGGATGTTGGTCAGTGAAGGAAGGAAGTATAGAGAACCTAAAAAAAAAAAAACTGAACAACCTTTTATAACAAACTATGATTTGCAGTTTGAGGAGAATATTCATGAAAATAACGAAACAATATAAAAAAAATAAAGCAAACAATTTTAAGAACACAAAAAACCAGACCTAACCAAATGAACCAAAATCAAGAAAACAATAAAAAAAAAGATCACTGAATTTACTCAAATACCAAGAACGTATGCAAACAAACAGGTTCCATTAACACAGCAATCTTTACAAAACATTAACGTCTCCTCCAGCGCACTACCTGTCAGCTGTTAAGAAATCCATTAATGGCAGTAATGAGATAGGAAAATGGTACAAAAACAGCCCCTGGAACTTGGCAGACGAAAGAAAGCATTGCTAGTAATGGTGTGTTGCAAAAAGTTGAAAGGTAAGACGTAACAAAAAGAAAAAAAAAAAAAACAGTCCTGGAATCTTGCCGAGTGAACGAAGGAAGCATATCTAGTGTAGAAAAAAAAAGGAATAGTAAGATAAGAAAATACAACAAAAAAACAGGCCTGGAATCTACAGTGAGGAAATAATTGGCAACACTGGATTATAAAAAAAACATTAAAAGGTGACAAAAAACAAAAGAGGAATATTGTAGAGAGAAGGAAGCATTGGTAGTGTTATAAAAAAGTAATGAGATTAGAAAACGCAACAAAAAACAGCTCGGGAATCTGCAGAGTAGAGGAAACATTGGTACTACTGGCTTATGAAACGTAGTGAGGTGAAAAAAAAAAAAAAATTACTGGAATCTTGTAGAGAGAGAGAGAGAGGGTAGCATTGGTAGTGTTATAAAAAGTAATAAGATAGGAAAACGCAACAAAAACAGCTCAGGAATCTGCAGAGGGGAGGCAACATTGGTAGTGCTGAGTGTTACAAGAAGAGTGGGCCAGTGTGGTGTTCAGGGCAGGTTCCTCGAGGCAAGACTGCAGTGTTAGGCTTCAATTTTTTTTTTCCTACACACTGCTTTCTCTCGTTTTAGTGTCTCATCCTTGTATATGCCAGTTTCTCTCTCTCTCTCTCTCTCTCTCTCTCTCTCTCTCTCTCTCTCTCTCTCTCTCTCTCTCTCTCTCTCTCATACCTTCCCTTAGGCCACTACAAAGAAACGGCGAGAATTTTTTCTTTTCTCTTTTTTTATGCACAAAGGAGGTAGACTCAAAAGGAAAAGAAAAAAAAATAATATTCTTTTTTTCAGAAAGATCAGCTCAGAGAGGAAAAAAAGAAAAAAAAGAGAAAAGAGCTGAATCAAATACCAGAGAAGCAAATCGAACACAAAATTCAGTCACTGATAATATTTTTTTTGCAGGAATTAAGTTCAGCCAAGGGAGAAAAAGAAAAAAAAAATAGAAAAAAAAGGGCCGAATCAAATGACACTCCTCCCAAAACAAAAGAAGAACAGACAAGCAAGTCAAACAACACAATACTCACTGTCACTAATAATATTTTTTTACCGGAAGATCAACCAAGAGAGAGAGAGAGAGAGAGAGAGAGAGAGAGAGAGAGAGAGAGAGAGAGAGAGAGAGAGAGAGAGAGAGAGAGAGAGAGAGAGAGAGAGAGAGCGCCGAATCAAACACCATTCCCCAAAAACAAAAGACGAACAGAAAAACAACACACGATATTACTCACTGTCATGGTAGAGGTGGGGAGGGCAGGGCCGCGTGGGGATGTCCTGCATGTTCTCCCCTGACGAAGAACTCTCCACACACTCGTCCTCTGAGCTGCTTCCCTCCTGACACACATACACACACAGGGGCGTCAGTCATCACCCCCACCATGAGCCACCCCAGTAATCACAAAAAGTACCCCAGGACAAGAAACAAACAGAAAAAAAGAAGCATATTATTTCTACACTATTCTAATCACCCCATAACCATACAAACTTGCATCAGTCATCACCCCAGCAGTTAGCACCCCAGTAAACACCCCAGAGCAAGAAACACAAGCAGAAAAAGAAGGAAAAGTAGCATATTATTCTACACTAATCTAATCACCCCGACTCATACAAATTCGAATAGGAAAAGTAGAAAAGTAGAAAATTGTAAGAAAAAAATATATGTAACAACCTTTTTTCCAGCATTTACCTATATTTTAATTAAGGCAAGGTTATTAAAGATGGAACTGAAAAAAAATTGCTCATTCAAATAAAAATTAAAATAAACAAATAAATACATACATTGAAAGAGGCGAGGTTTTTACAATCTATGCAAAAAATATATTAAAAAGAAAGAAGTTATATAATATAGCAAGGCCAGACCAATTCTTTGTCAAGCTGAATTGGATAAAGATAAACTAATTCATTTTTATTTATTTACTTATTTACTCGTTTTCATTCCCTTGCAGCCTAAGTCCCCCCCCTCATGTACTGTTTAGTTAGACCCCCTTTCTTCCCGTTTTCTTTCAATGTGCAAGTGTTAAGATTTTTGGTGCAAGGACAGAGAGAGAGAGAGAGAGAGAGAGAGAGAGAGAGAGAGAGAGAGAGAGAGAGAGAGAGAGAGAGAGAGTCATACGAGAAACCAAATAAAACAAGAAAAATTAAATACGACAGCGAAAACGAAAAAAAGTGGAAACGAAAATTAAGATAAGAATAAAAAATGTTAAAAGAAAATGAGTGAGAAAAAAATAAAAGAAACGGAAAAAAATAGGAACCAGGAAAAAAAAAAGAGGAAGGGCAAAGTACGAGAATCTGATAAAAAAAAAGTTGGACCAAAATTTATGAAAGAGAGAAAAAGAGATGTAAGAAATTAGACTTAAAAGAAGGAAAAAAAAAAAAGAAAACAAACAGAGAGAGAGAGAGAGAGAGAG
>NC_087187.1:4387500-4400000 GCF_035594125.1 Scylla paramamosain
TCAATAAATGCTTCAAGTGTTTCAAATGTTTAAACTATCACTGGAATCACGAGGACCCTTGAAAATCGTAAATAACTTCATCTAGTGTCTATTAAGGAAGAGAATACCTGTTGAACTACCATTACAACCACGAAAAATCTAAATAACCTTCACTAGAGCCTTTCAAATCCGCAGAACCCTTGCCAAGCTACCACTGGGGTCATGAACACGCCCTTGAGAACCCCAAACAACTTCCCCTGGCGCCTGACAACAGCAATCAATAAGACTCTGGAACGTTTAAGAATACGCAGCTTAAAATAGAGACTGGTGAATCCTACACTTGACTTGAATATCTGTGTTTGTTTTGCCTCGATAGTGAACGGTGGGCTAATGCAGCATATCGCTCATTGCCTTCACTCCCTGCTGTCACTGTCTCCCCCCTGCCTGATACAGCGCAGCGCCTTAATGCACAAGCTGTTAAATATACGCTATCATGTACAGTACGTGAAAAATAAAAAGCCAAGTTTCCTTCTAATACACACACATGTTCATGACTAAGGAAAAAAACAATGGGCGTACTTGATAATATGAGTCACAATACACATTCAAAGGGTTAAATAAATGCCCATCTACATTTAGGACTGAATGAAAGAAAAAAATATATATAAAAAACTAGGTCTAAAAAAAAATCTATTTATATCCATTCAATTCCACGGGGCATTTGAAAAAAAAAAGTTGGCAATTAGGACACAGACAAGACAAACACAGCCAAATAAAAGAAAAATAAAGAAAAAAAAAACAAACCAAAAATCAAATACAAAACTTCCCAACATCATAAAGCTAAAAAAAAATATATGAGCATAACTGAGAAGAATTGAGACAGGTGAGGCAGGCAGGTGTGTGTGTGTACCTTCATCTCATTAAGGTTGAGGACAGGTAGGTACTGCTGGCGCGTGTAGGTCTTGCTCCAGTCAATGGGAAGTATATTGCCGAAGTTCCCCGTGATGGTCCACCACATCCTGAAGAAAAAGAAAGGGGAAAAGTTAGGGCAAGTGTGTGTGTGTGTGTGTGTGTGTGTGTGTGAGAATTTTGTGCTTTTTGCCAGTTTGTGCTCCTCCATGCGTGAAAGAAAATGAAGTAACTGACTGTTCTTCTTCACACGTAAAAGAAAACTAGCTAGATCACTAACTAATTATTAAGATGCTTCCTTCAGGCATTATAAAAAAAAAATCTAACTAAATGGATGAAGAAATGCATGTCAAAGTGTTTACTATCAAACTTTTCATACCCCCCCAAAAAAAATAATAAAAATAAATAAATAAAAAATAAAAGAAAAAATAAATAAAATAAAATACATAAATAAATAAAAATAAATAAATAAAAAATAGGAAATGCTAACAAACTAACTCACTAACCAACCAACCTAACTACGTAAATAGTTAATTAAATGTTAAAATGTTTACCATCAAAAAATTTCATAATACAAATTTAAAAAAAAGAATAAGTAAAGTAGGCACATTAATTAAGTGACTGACTGACTGATTGACTGACAGACAAACAAACAAACAGACAAACAAACAAACAAAATAAATGAATGTCAAAATATCTAACATCAAAATTCTCTTAAAAAATGAGTAATGAGAGAGAGAGAGAGAGAGAGAGAGAGAGAGAGAGAGAGAGAGAGAGAGAGAGAGAGAGAGAGAGAGAGAGAGAGAGAGAGAGAGAGAGAGAGAGAATTATTAACACAAACACGCCAAAAATTCACTTAACACTTTTTTCATCAGGTAAATTATCATCTCTAATTAGGAAGGGAGGCGCCCAGGTGAAGGAGGCTAATGAAGAACGGGGGAAGGGGGCAGGGGAAGGGGTTAGAAGGGTTAAAGGGAAGGGGTGGGTGATGGGGAGGCGTAATGGGGAGCAAAGGAAAAAATAGGGTTGAATAATTACAAGACCAACTCTTTTTCCCGTCTTCTGTCTCTTTTTTCCGTTTTCTTTCTTTCCTATTGTTTTCTAGTGATTTATTTATTTTTTTTTCCTTTTGTTTTCCCTTTTTTTATCTTTCGCTTTGTTCCCTTTCTTTTTATTTTTCAATTTTTCTTTCTTATTCCCCCTTTCCTTGTCTCTTTTTTCTCTTATTTCTATCGCTTTTTCTTTATTTTCCTTTTTCCTATATTTGTTATTTTTTTCCCTCTTACGTCTCTTACGTTTTCTGTTATTTTCCATTTTCTTTTTCTTATTTTTTTCCTGAAAATTGTTTTCATAATAATTTCTTATATTTTTTCTCTACGTTTTTCTTTTTATCTAACTTTCTTACGGCTACACACACACACACACACACACACTCTCTCTCTCTCTCTCTCTCTCTCTCTCTCTCTCTCTCTCTCTCTCTCTCTCTCTCTAAATGGTACACACTTACTACCTCAATTTCCTCCCACCCACTCCCATTTCCCCTCCCATCACTGTCCTCTCTTCCTTCCCTTCTTCCTTCCTTCCTTCCTTTATCACCTTCCTCTCTTCCTTCCTTCATCATCCCTGTATTACCACATTTCCTTCTTTTCCTTCTCCACCTCCTTCATCACAGTTTTCTTTCATCTTCTTTCAATTCTTCTTCTTCTTCTTCTTCTTCTTCTTTTCCTCCTCCTCCTCCTTATCCAGAGGTTACATAGATGAGTCATGCCACTTCTTCCCCTCCTCCTCCTCCTCCTCCTCCTCCTCCTCCTCCTCCTCCTCCTTCTTCTCTTCCTTCTCTTCTCTTCTCATTTCTTCCATTTCCTTTCTCCTTTGTTCTTCTCCCCTCTTCCTTCTTCTTTGTCCTTCTTATCTTTTCAATCCCCCCTCTCTCTCTCTCTCTCTCTCTCTCTCTCTCTCTCTCTCTCAGTATACGTTCTCACCAAATATTTAGCTGGCCTCAAAATTCTCTCTCTCTCTCTCTCTCTCTCTCTCTCTCTCTCTCTCTCTCTCTCTCTCTCTCTCTCTCTCTCTCTCTCTCTTTTTAAGGTATAGTCTGACATGCACATCCTAGTTTGTCCAAAAAAGGAGAGGAGAGAAGGAGAGAAGGAGGGAGAGAAGGAGAGAAGGAGGGAGAGAAGGAGAGAAGGAGGGAAAGAAGGAAAGGAGGGAAGAAAGGAAGGAAGATAGGATAGGAAGACAAGACATTTAGGTCCCCCCCTCTCTCTCTCTCTCTCTCTCTCTCTCTCTCTCTCTCTCTCTCTCTCTCTCTCTCTCTCTCTCTCTCTCTCTCTCTCTCACACACACACACAACAGTCACGAATGATAATCCTGAGTCATGTGTGTGTGTGTGTGTGTGTGTGTGTGTGTGTGTGTGTGTGTGTGTGTGTGTGTGTGTGTGTGTGTGTGTGTGTGTGTGTGTGTGTGTGTGTGTGTGTGTGCAAGAAATGTTGGTATTCCGTTGCAAAAAAAATCACTGAGGTTGGGTGACAGGAGGAGGAGGAGGAGGAGGAGGAGGAGGAGGAGGAGGAGGAGGAGGAGGAGGGATAGAGGGAGATTACATGGAAGGTCGAAGGGATGTATGTGAGAGAGAGAGAGAGAGAGAGAGAGAGAGAGAGAGAGAGAGAGAGAGAGAGAGAGAGAGAGAGAGAGAGAGAGAGAGAGAGAGAGAGAGAGAGAGAGAGAGAGAGAGAGAGAGAGAGACCTTTACCACCCAGATTCCCTCTCTAAGCTTCTCCTCCTCCTCCTCCTCCTCCTCCTCCACCTCTTCCTCTTTCTCCTCCTCCTCCTCCTCCTCCACCTCTTCCACTTGACCAGTAAATTACCCTTCTCTTCCATTTCGTCGTCTGGAGGAGGAGGAGGAGGAGGAGGAGGAGGAGGAGGAGGAGGAGGAGGAGGAGGAGGAGGAGGAGGAGGAGAAAGAGAAAGTTGTAAAAAATGGTTATCTTGTATACCGAGAGAGAGAGAGAGAGAGAGAGAGAGAGAGAGAGAGAGAGAGAGAGAGAGAGAGAGAGAGAGAGAGAGAGAGAGAGAGATTTCTTCCCTCCCTCCTTCATCACATTTTCCTCCTTCACATTCATTACTTAATTTTTCTTACTCCTCCTCCTCCTCCTCCTCCTCCTTCTCCACATTCCTTCATCCCTCGCTCTATTTTTCCCTCTCTCTCTCCCTCCTTCTCTCCCTCTCCTCCTCCCATGTTCGCCCAAAGTATATAAATAGAATAAGGGAGAGGAGGAGAGGAGGAAATAATAAAGGAGGAATAATATTTAAGGAAACTATTTCTTCTCTTCTTCCTTTTCTTCTTTTCGTTTTGTTCTCTTTTTTTGTTTGCATTCTCTTCTTGTTCTTCTTCTAATTCTTGTCCTCCTCCTCCTCCTCCTCCTCCTCTTCCTCCTCCTCTTCCTCTTTTCGTATACCAAGAAATATTGCCAAGTGTGATGTAACGAGGAGGAGGAGGAGGAGGAGGAGGAAGAGGAGGAGGAGGAGGAGGAGGAGGAGGAGGAGGAGGAGGAGGAGGAGGAGGAGGAGGAGGAGGAGGAGGAGGAGAAGAGGAAGAAGATGAAGATGAAGAAGAAGAAGAAGAAGAAGAAGAATTACAACTACTACTATTTCAACACTGCTACTACTACTACTACTACTACTACTACTACTACTACCACCACCACCACCACCACCACCACCACAACCACAACCACAACAACAAACAAGAATAATTCAATAAACAAGACGCGAGATGAGATGACGAAGAGATGAAAGGAGAAGAAAGAGAAAAGAATAAAGAGGAAGAGCAAGAAGGAAGTAAATAAACAACATTCCACAGATTTCTCTTGAACGTGACTCAGAGAGATCCTTAAGAGGAGGAGGAGGAGGAGGAGGAGGAGGAGGAGGAGGAGGAGGAGGAGGAGGAGGAAGAGGAGGAGGAGGAGAAATGTAACATAGCTCCTTTCCCCTCCTCCTCTAACACTCACTCTCCTCCTCCTCCTCCTCCTCCTCCTCCTCCTCCTCCTCCTCCTCCTCCACACGGAACAAGGGCCTCTCTGTGACCTTCCCCTCCCCCTTCTCCCTGTGACCCCACCTGACCTTTCTATGACCCATTCGAGGTCGCTAAGGCTACAAATTTTGGGTCGGGTGACATTGGGTTCGTTAGTTCGTTTGTGGGTTCGTTGGTTCGTTTGTTGGTTCGTATGTTAGGTTTGTTGGTTCATTTGTTCGTTGCTCTCTCTCTCTCTCTCTCTCTCTCTCTCTCTCTCTCTCTCTCTTACTTCTGGTAGGAATGCATCTTCTTCTTCTTCTTCTTCTTCTTCTTCTTCTTCTTCTTCTTCTTCTTCATCCTCCTTCAATTACTGTTACACTCTCTCTGCCATCGTTCTCCTCTTCCTCCTCCTCCAATTACAACTACGACTACACCTCCTCCTCCTCCTCCTCCTCCTCCTCCTCCTCCTCCTCCTCCTTCTCCTCCTCCTCCTCCTCCTCCTCTTATCCTCCCTCTCCAGTTACAACAACAACAACAACATTACTACTATCACCACCACCACCACCCACTACTACTACTACTACTACTACTACTACTACTAATCCCCCCTCCCCCTCCCCCCTCAGCTGACAGGTCACGTGGGGCGCCAGCGTTACCACGTGAAATATACTGTGCAAGGTAAGACCACGCTAGCAGTGTTGCCAACGCCGCACGTGAGGTGACAGGTAAGCAGTGTTGCCAGGAGAAAGGAAGAAACAGGTGAGGGTACACACACACACACACACACACACACACACACACACACACACACACACACACACACACACACACACACACACACACACCACTTCCGGTAAATATTTGAAGAGACAGGTAAACGTTATTGCACACCTGAGAGAGAGAGAGAGAGAGAGAGAGAGAGAGAGAGAGAGAGAGAGAGAGAGAGAGAGAGAGAGAGAGAGAGAGAGAGAGAGAGAGAGAGAAAATCACATACACACACACGGACACACACACTAACAAGAATTTAAAAGAACACATAAATAAAAAAGGAGGAAGAGAAGAGAAAGAAAGAAAGGAAAAAAAAGACATAAATAAATGAAGACAGAAAAAGGGAACAGAGAAAGGAAAATAAAAATATAAAAAAGATGACAAACAAAAAAACAAAAGATAAACAACGAGAGAGAGAGAGAGAGAGAGAGAGAGAGAGAGAGAGAGAGAGAGAGAGAGAGAGAGAGAGAGAGAGAGAGAGAGAGACCACATTCATATCATATTCCGTCACTATTATCAAACAGGAACGGACACGCGACAAGGGAAAGGGAGGAAAAGGGAGGGAAAGGGAGGAGAGAGGGAGAGAGAGGGGGAGAAGGGAGAGGGAAAAGAAGGGGAAAGAAGAGGAAGAAGAAAATGAAGGAGGAAAGGAAGGCGAAGAAGAAGAAGGAAGGGGAAAACATGGAAGGGAAGGAGAAGGAAGGAAAAGAGAACAAGGAAGAGGAGAAGGAATGGAAGAGAAGGGAAAGAAGAGGAAAGGGAAGAAGGAGAAAGAAAAAAGAGAAAAGAGGAAAGGAAGAGAAGAAAAGGGAAAAGTAATGAAGATAGGGAGAGAGAGAGAGAGAGAGAGAGAGAGAGAGAGAGAGAGAGAGAGAGAGAGAGAGAGAGAGAGAGAGAGAGAGAGAGAGAGAGAGAACAGAAGTGAAGGGAGAAATAAATGTGAAGGAAAGGAATTTGGAAGCGAGGGAGAAGGAAGGGGAAATGAGGGGGAAGGGAGAGGGGGGGAGAGGAAGGGAGGGGGGAGAGAGGGTCATACCGTGAGGATAATGAGAGGGTTGGTCATGCAAGGTCAAAAACAGAAGGCTGATGACGCAAGTGAGGTCAAGAAGAAGAAGAAGAAGAAGAAGAAGAAGAAGAAGAAGAAGAAGAAGAAGAAGAAGAAGAAGAAGAAGAAGAAGAAGAAGAAGAAGAAGAAGAAGAAGAAGAAGAAGAAGAAGAAGAAGAAGAAGAAGAAGAAGAAGAAGAAGAAGAAGAAGAAGAAGAAGAAGAAGAAGAAGAAGAAGAAGAAGAAGAAGAAGAAGAAGAAGAAGAAGAAGAAGAAGAAGAAGAAGAAGAAGAAGAAGAAGAAGAAGAAGAAGAAGAAGAAGAACAACAACAACAACAACAACAACAACAACAACAACAACTACTACTACTACTACTATCACTACTACTACTACTACTACTACTACTACTACTACTACTACTACTACTACTACTACTACTACTCGCCCACAAAAACAACAACACCCAAAACTCTCTCTCTCTCTCTCTCTCTCTCTCTCTCTCTCTCTCTCTCTCTCTCTCTCTCTCTCTCTCTCTCTCTCTCAAAATCAATAATCTCTTCAGGTAACACTCAAAAAACAAGACAGGTGTGAGTCCCTTTAATTTCGACAGGTGTGTGTGTGTGTGTGTGTGTGTGTGTGTGTGTGTGTGTGTGTGTGTGTGTGTGTGTGTGTGTGTGTGTACCCCCCACCCCCCCAAAACAAATCACCTTAACCTAACCTCACCTTTTCCCCTCTCCAATGCACCACCTGTTTTCCTCCCCTCTCCCCTCTCCCCTCTCCCCCTCTCCCTCTCTCCTTTCACTCCCCAAAAGGCAGAGTTAACCATTTTTTATTCATTGGTGAGTCAGAGCATGAGTACTGTACGTGTGTGTGTGTGTGTGTGTGTGTGTGTGTGTGTGTGTGTGTGTGTGTGTTTAATATGTCACACCTGCTGCTTATATTTATCCATTTTCTACCGTTTTTCTTACGTTTTCTTTGCCTTTTTAGGGGAATCTTAACCTTTCAATTAGGGTTACTTAAAATTTATGAGTGGGGCGGACCTACCTGTCTACCTTATTAAGTGTTTACCTGTCTAGAGAGAGAGAGAGAGAGAGAGAGAGAGAGAGAGAGAGAGAGAGAGAGAGAGAGAGAGAGAGAGAGAGAGAGAGAGAGAGAGAGAGAGAGAGAGAGAGATTGTTTGATTGGATTACAGCCCACACATTTATTCAGTCCACGAGAGAGAGAGAGAGAGAGAGAGAGAGAGAGAGAGAGAGAGAGAGAGAGAGAGAGAGAGAGAGAGAGAGAGAGAGAGAGAGAGAGAGAGAGAGAGAGAGAGAGAGAGAGAGAGAGAGAGAGAGAGAGAGAGAGAGAGAGAGAGAGAGAGAGAGAGAGAGAGAGAGAGAGAGAGAGACAGGCCACACACACTCACTTTTCCAAACTGGGTGTCTTGCCCTTAAACTGTCAGAGAGAGAGAGAGAGAGAGAGAGAGAGAGAGAGAGAGAGAGAGAGAGAGAGAGAGAGAGAGAGAGAGAGAGAGAGAGAGAGAATGTCTACCTGGCGTCGTCTAATCAAGCGGTGATCTGACAGGTGTGTATTTACCTTACTTTTCTTACCTGTATCTTGCCTTGCCCTGCTCTGCCTTCCCTTACCCTGTCCTGCCTTCCCTTACCCTTCCCTTGTTTTATCTTACCCTGCTTAATCTTACAACAACAACAACAACAACAACAACAACATACCTTAACCTTACTTTCATACCTTAACACACTTTCTTCCTTCCTTCACCTTCCGTGTTTTAATTACCTTATCTACCTTTACCTGTGCGTTACCTTCACTTGTCTTGCTTTAATAACTCAAGTCTTACCTAACTCAATCTAACTTAATCTAACTTACCAAAACTAACGAGCTAACGTAACCTAACCTAACCTTACGTAACCTTACCTAATTAAAACATACCTAACTTAATTAAAACATACATAACTTAATTAAACCATGCATACCTTATAGAGAGAGAGAGAGAGAGAGAGAGAGAGAGAGAGAGAGAGAGAGAGAGAGAGAGAGAGAGAGAGAGAGATTAGAGCAAGGACTTTTTAATCGCTACATGTAAAACCTTTCGACTGCTCTCTCTCTCTCTCTCTCTCTCTCTCTCTCTCTCTCTCTCTCTCTCTCTCTCTCTCTCTCTCTTCCCCCCATCCAATCACTTCCTCCACCCCATTTACTCGCAAACTTTACCCCTTCACCCCATCACCCTTCACCCCCCTCTCTGACATTCCCTTACCCTTTCCTCCCTCTCTTTTAAATGACCCTTATTTTTCTCCCCTGCCTTTCTCTCTCTCTCTCTCTCTCTCTCTCTCTCTCTCTCTCTCTCTCTCTCTCTCTCTCTCTCTCTCTCTTTTTTTCTCTTTATTTTCCTTTGAATTTCTTCTTCTTTTATCTAATCTTTTTCTTTTTTAGTTTATTTGTTTTCTTTGTGTTTATTTTTCTTGTACTTCTTGGGGGTCGAGTCTCTCTCTCTCTCTCTCTCTCTCTCTCTCTCTCTCTCTCTCTCTCTCTCTCTCTCTCTCTCTCTCTCTCTCTTCCACATCTGAGTTATTATTATTATTTCCTTTATTATAAATGCAGAATCTCTCTCTCTCTCTCTCTCTCTCTCTCTCTCTCTCTCTCTCTCTCTCTCTCTCTCTCTCTCTCTCTAACTGCATTCTGCGGAGGTAGGGGAGAAGGGGAGGGTGGGGTAGTTTATTGGAGGGAGGAGAGGGGGAGAGAGAAGCTATTTCATCTCCCTCCTCTCCCCCTTCCCCCTCCCTTTCCTTTCCTCCCCTACCCTTTCCCCCTTCCCCTTCACCCCCTGGAGAGAACAAAGCTATACAGCACCTGGAGGTAAAAGGGACAGGATGCTTGTGTGTGTGTGTGTGTGTGTGTGTGTGTGTGTGTGTGTGTGTGTGTGTGTGTGTGTGTGTGTGTGTGTGTGTGTGTGTGTGTGATTTGTGAGGATTCAAGGACGGACACAACCCACATCCTGCACACACACACACACACACACACACACACACACACACACACACACACACACACACACACACACACATTAAAAAGTTTCAAGTGGTATTGCCTGTTTTTCATCCACACACAGAAAACGGATTTAATGGAGTTTTGTCTCTCTCTCTCTCTCTCTCTCTCTCTCTCTCTCTCTCTCTCTCTCTCTCTCTCTCTCTCTGTCTGTCTGTCTGTCTGTCTGTCTTTTACTTTCATTTTCCTTCTTGATTTTCCTCTTATTTTCTCTTCTTTTGTAAGTTTAAATGTTTATTCTTTTGTTTGTTTTTTTCATTCATTTATACTGTAACCTTTCTCCTGTTTTTCTTTGTATTTACTTTATTTTTACTTTTTTCCCTCCTTATTTTCCTCTCATTTTCTCTTCTTTCGTTAGTTTAAATGTTTTTTTTTTTTTTGCTATCCATTTATCTATATTTTAACCCTCTTTTCTCTGTTTGTTTATTTTTTATTTATCTTTTCTCACTTTATTTTCCTCACTCTCTTTCCTTTCGTATGTTCAAATGTTCCTTCTTTTAATATTTGTTCATTTATCTTCTAAACTTTTTAAATTTTTCGCTACATCTATTTGAGTATAATTTTCTTATTTATCCTTATTAAATAGAATACCTTTCATTAAATATGTATAGATGTATTGAAAATGTGTGTGTGTGTGTGTGTGTGTGTGTGTGTGTGTGTGTGTGTGTGTGTGTGTGTGTGTGTGTGTGTGTGTGTGTGTGTGTGTGACCCACCTGGCGTGATCAGCGTCCAGAAGCTCCTGAATCTCCGTGGGCAGGTGAGGGAGCGGAGCCCCCTCTGTCCCCTCGTGGCAGGAGCAGTAGCAAAGCCTCTCCTCCTCCTCCTCCTCCTCCTCCTCCTCCTCCTCCTCCTCCTCTTTTCCTTCTCTTATTTCCTCCTCCTCCTGTTCTTCGTCACTGTCTCTTTCTCCGTGTCTTTCTGCCTGTTCACTCTCATCATCTCTGCTATGTTCTTCCGTCTCGGCATCCTGCTCCTCGGGTTTCTTCTGCTCCTCCTCCTCCACCAGCTCCTCCTCGCTCCTCGTGGCGGGTGGAGGGCGACACTTGCACGTGCACAGGATGTTCTTCTTGATCCACTCCTCGTCCACCACCACTTGCACGCCTGCGGCCGCGTCTTGTTGAGCCTCTCCATTCACGGGCGTCTCCACCAGCACCGCCCCTGCTCCACCCGCATCCCCTTCAGGGGTGTGCAGGGGCATGGCAGGGACGCCCGCTCCCTCTTCCCACTGAGTGGGCAACCACTGTGCCTGGGGGGTGTGCTGCAACAACCACATGGGATTCACCTCCACTTCCAGGGGGGCGGCGTGGCGTGTGAATAGCGCGGGGGGCCTGGGCGCGGCGCCCCCTCCGCTCTGTAATGGTCGAGGCGGCTCTGCGTGGCGCTGTACACCTCCGCCAAGAAGTTACGCCCACGATTCACCAGCAGCGTGAGGCGCCGCTTCACGCCCGCCCCCGCCCCTGCCACGGCCCCCGCCACGGCCCCCGCGTGGGCGTGTAGCTGGGCGGAGGTCGCCCGAGCATGAACGGGCGAGACGTTGACTACAGCGGGCGGGGCGGCCACCATGGCTGGCTGGGACACCAGCGGCGTGGGCGGAGTGTGGTGGGAGGGGGAGGCCTGGACGGGGGGACTGGGGTCTGGCTGGGCCGGGGGGTGCGGGCCAGCAGGGGGCTGGTGGTCCTCGTGGGCCTCTGGGAGGGTCGTGGCGGGCTGTGGCTGGGGCTCAGGGTCGCGGCAGGGGAGTGGGGCGGGGTCTGGGGGCGCGGCGTCCCCCCTGGAGGTGTTCCTGATGACCAGTGTGCTGTTGTCGTAGCTCACCAGTCTGGTCCTCACCCGCACGCGGTAAAACTCCTCCTCCTCCTCCGCCGCCGCCTCGCACACGTCCTTGTCCGCGTCCACGCCCCCGCCCCGCGACGCCTCCCCCACCCGTGCCCGCACGCCCCGCAGCACGGCCTCCCTGCTGGGCGCGGGCGCAGCCTGTAGCCCCACGGGCCGTGAACACGTCTGGGGCGGCGGCTGGGCTTTGGCCTCCTGGCGGCTCTCCGGCCCAGACGTGGGCGTGGGCGGGGCCTGGCCAGGCTGGGAGGCGGGAGAGGGGAGAGGAGAAGGCGAGGGGCCGGTCTGAACAGCGGCAGGGGGGAATGGCTGCGGGGAGGGGGGAGGGTAGCTAAGAGGCGTGACGTTCGGGGCGGAAGCCACAGGCGAGGCAGGTGCAGGCGAGGGTTTGGGTGTCGCAGGTGTGGGTGATGCAGGTGCAGGTGTGGACGGGGCAGGTGTGGGCGTGGGCGGCGGGGAGTCCCTCTGATCCTTGTCGGGCGTCTCGGGCTGGCTGTCCTGCCGCTGCTTGGCCTCGCCACAGTCCTCCTCCTTGTCGCCCTGCTTGGCGCGTGCATGGGCCCGCCGGGCGTGGGCGTCACCCACCACCGCCTTGCGGGTGGCCTGTGGATGGGGCCGCCTGTTGGAGTCCAGGCGGCGGGGGGCAGGGGCGGCGTGGGCGGCGCCGCCCGCTGCCTTCATCGCCGAGCTGGAGGTGGGGCGTAGGAAGGACTTTGGGCTGGCCTCCACCCGCCCCTTGCCGCCCCCACGAGGCCCCGCCCGACCTCCGGGGCTGGCCACGCCCTCCGTGGGCGCGCCCTTAACCGGCGTGGAGTGGGCAGGCTGCTTCCTGGGGGCGTGGGTGGCGTGGGTGGCCAGGCGCTGCTTGAGCAGCTCGTGGTTGTGGCGGTCGTGGCTCAGCTTGGCGTGCA
>NC_087187.1:4410000-4412500 GCF_035594125.1 Scylla paramamosain
AGAGAGAGAGAGAGAGAGAGAGAGAGAGAGAGAGAGAGAGAGAGAGAGAGAGAGAGAGAGAGAGAGAGAGAGAGAGAGAGAGAAATACACACACACACACGCACGCAAAATCCACAAGAAGAAACAGCTTTTGTGTACTGTTCGTGTGTGTGTGTGTGTGTGTGTGTGTGTGTGTGTGTGTGTGTGTGTGTGTGTGTGTGTGTGTGTGTGTGAGTAAAGGTGATAAGGCCAATACGTGCTATCAAACTAACTTCCTTATTGTGTCACTTCCTCTTAGCACTAATACAACTTATACTCTTAACTTATCATCTTCTTGTATCACTTATGAGTAGATGTACCCACCTTCCTCACACGCCCCAGTCAGTGTTCTTGTTGCAGTTGTGTTCCTTATTAGAATATGTAATGTAATCTAATGTTTTTTTCGATTTAATTTAAACGCATCCTTATCTGGTCTTTTCCTAATCTTACCATATCTAACCTCACGCAACCTAATTAAATCTTACCAAGTCTAATCTAATTTAATTTTAGCTAACCTAACCTTACCAAAGCTAACTTAACCCTAACTTAACCCAACCTAACCAAACTTAACCTAACCTAACTTAACCTAACCAAACTTAACCTAACCTAACTTAACCTAACCAAACTTAACCTAACCTAACTTAACCTAACCAAACTTAACCTAACCTAACTTAACCTAACCAAACTTAAGCTAACCTAACCAAACTTAACAAAACCAGACTTAACCTAACCTAACCTAACCAAACTTAACCTAACCTAACCTAACCTAACCTAACCAAACTTAACCTAACCAAACCTAACCTAATTTAACCCAACCTAACCTAACCTAACCTAACCAAACTTAACCTAACCTAACCTAACCAAACTTAACCTAACCAAACTTAACCTAACCTAACCTAACCAAACTTAACCTAACCTAACCTAACCTAACCAAACCTAACCTAACGAAACCTAACCTAACGAAACCAAACCTAACCAAACCTAAACTAGCCAAACCTAAACTAACCTAACCTAACCTAACCAAATTTAACCAAACCTAACCTAACCTAACCAAACTTAACCTAACCTAACCTAACCAAACTTAACCAAACCTAACCTAACCTAACCTAACCAAACCTAACCTAACCTAACCAAACCAAACCAAACCGAACCTAACCTAACCAAACTTAACCTAATCTAACCAAACTTAACCAAACCAAACCAAACCTAACCTAACCTAACCAAACTGAAGCCTAACCTAATAAACACAACACAACACTTCTACCATTACACTTTTTTTTTTTCACTACACTACGTAAGACAAGTGCTAAGTACATAAGTAAGTGAGTTAGTGAGGTAGTTAAGCTGGCGACACTTCACTTAACCAAAACAAGAGACATTAAAGGGTTAAACAATTTTTCTCACGCTAATAAGGAAAAGAAAAGAGGACCACTGCAAATGATTCTCGCCCTTATGAAACGAGTAGAGGGAGGCGAAATTAGCTTAATCTCACCTTTCTTCCTCTCTCATAACACCATGAAAAAGAAAAAAAAGAAAAACAAGAAAAGAAAAATTAATTTATCCCAATTTTCATTGTTACATAAGTGAAAAAAAAACAAAGAAGAGTTTCAGAGAGAGAGAGAGAGAGAGAGAGAGAGAGAGAGAGAGAGAGAGAGAGAGAGAGAGAGAGAGAGAGAGAGAGAGAGAGAGAGAGAGAGAGAGAGAATGGGTGGAGAGGAAGAATAGAGGGCGAAGATGAAAGGTTGACAGGAAGGAAAAGAATGAGAGAGAGAGAGAGAGAGAGAGAGAGAGAGAGAGAGAGAGAGAGAGAGAGAGAGAGAGAGAGAGAGAGAGAGAAACGAGATAGGGATACAGGAGAGACAGGATGCAAGAAAAGGAAGAGAGAAGAAAAGGAATAAGGGAAGAACACAAGATAAGAAGAAAAAAGTGAGAGAGAGAGAGAGAGAGAGAGAGAGAGAGAGAGAGAGAGAGAGAGAGAGAGAGAGAGAGAGAGAGAGAGAGAGAGAGAGAGACACGTAAAGAATGAAGAAATGAACAGCAAGAAAGGACGAAGGGAGAGGGAGGGAGAAGGAAAGAAAGTGAGAGGGAGAGAGAGAGGGAGAGGGAGAGAAAGAGAGGAAGAGGGAGAGTGAGAGAGAAGTATAGCCCCAGATCTTGCGAAACTGGTCCGGGAGGTCTTTGAGATAAAACCAGCATGCAACACCATCATCACCATCATCATCACTATCATCATCATCATCATCGCCATCATCATCATCGCCATCATCACCATCAACATCATCACCATCACTGCAACCACCACCATCACCACCTTCATCATCATCACCATCACTACAGCCCCCACCACCACCATCACCATCACCATCACCACGTATGGATGATGTTTTAGCAAGATTAGCACTTCCAGGAACCATCACCACCACCACCACCATTACCATGAATCTTAACGTCTTCATCACCATTGTCATCACCATAAAAGGAA
>NC_087187.1:4425000-4432500 GCF_035594125.1 Scylla paramamosain
GAAATGAGGAGGAGGAGGAGGAGGAGGAGGAGGAGGAGGAGGAGGAGGAGGAGGAGGTGGAGGAGGAGGAGGAGGAGGTCACAGGGGGGAGGGAAGACTGATGATCTTTGACCTACGAGTTAAACAGCTGAGAGAGAGAGAGAGAGAGAGAGAGAGAGAGAGAGAGAGAGAGAGAGAGAGAGAGAGAGAGAGAGAGAGAGAGAGAGAGAGAGAGAGAGGAAGTGCCAGAAGGAATAAACATCAAATGACACTGCAGAGGGAGGGAGGGAGGGAGGGAGGGAGGGAAGGCAAGGAAGGGAGGAAAAAACAAGGGAGGAGGAAGGAAGGAAAGAGGAGTGAGGAAAGGAGGAAAGGAGGGAAAACAGAGGTGAGGAAAGGTAGTGAGGAGGGAAGGAGGGAGGGAGGCAGGGAGGGAGGAAGGGAGGAAGAGAGAGGAAGGGAGAGAAAGAAGGCGTGAAGGATAGATGAAGGACAGAGGGAGGAGGAGGAGGAGGAGGAGGAGGAGGAGGAGGAGGAGGAGGAGGAGGAGGAGGAGGAGGAGGAGGAGGAGGAGGAGGAGGAGGAGGAGGAGGACGGATAGAAAGATAATGGAAGAACGAAAGGAGAGAGAGAGAGAGAGAGAGAGAGAGAGAGAGAGAGAGAGAGAGAGAGAGAGAGAGAGAGAGAGAGAGAGAGAGAGCGAGAGTGAGAGTGGGGGAGATAAAATGAAGATAATCAGGCATATATTATGAGAGAGAGAGAGAGAGAGAGAGAGAGAGAGAGAGAGAGAGAGAGAGAGAGAGAGAGAGAGAGAGAGAGAGAGAGAGAGAGAGAGAGAGAGAGAGAGAGAAAATATATATGAAGACGCAACTTTCGGTATAAATAAACTAGATAAAAGGAGGAGGAGGAAGAGGAGGAGGAGGAGGAGGAGGAGGAGGAGGAGGAGGAGGAGGAGGAGGAGGAGATAATTAGAAGGAGAATAATGAAATGAGGAAAATGGAGGAGGAGGAGGAGGAGGAGGAGGAGAGATAAAGAAGATAAATGAGAGAGAGAGAGAGAGAGAGAGAGAGAGAGAGAGAGAGAGAGAGAGAGAGAGAGAGAGAGAGAGAGAGAGAGAGAGAGAGAGAGAGAGATGAATGGATGATGGGGAAAAAAAGATGGATGATAAGAGAACTGGAGGAGAAGGAAGGAAGGAAGGAAGGAAGGAAGGAAGGAAGGAAGGAAGGAAGGAAGGAAGGAAGGAAAGATTAGATGAAAAGACGTGAATGAAGAGAAGAAATGAAAGAAAAGAAGGAATGAGAGAAAGAATGAATGAAATAAGTGAAGGAAGGAAAGAAATGAAGCAATGAAAGAAGGAATGAATAAAGGAGAAGAAAATGGAGAAAAGAATAGAGAGTAAGCAAGGAAGAGAATAAGAGAAATAGAAAATAAAGAAAGGAATAAAGAATGAAGGAATGAAGAAAAAAATGAAGAGGCTGGAGAGAAGATTGGAGGAAAGGAGAGAAGATTGTAGGGATGGAGAGAAAATTGGAGGGAAGGATAAAGAACTGGAGGAGATACTGGAGGGATGGAGAGAAAAAAAATGGAGGAAAAATTGGAGGCAAGAGAAGAACTAATGAGAAGATTGGAGGGAGGGAGGGAAGAAATGGAGGGAAGGAGGAGGAATGGAGGGAAGACATGTGGAGGGAAGGAGGGGGCGTTAGGAGGAGGAGGGAAGGAAGGAGGGAAGACTGGAGGATTGAAGGGAAGGAGGGAGAGAGAGAAGGAGGAAATGAGGATTGGAGGGAAGGAGGGAAGGAAGGAGAGAAGGAGGGAGAAAGGAAGGGAAGGAAGAAAGGAAGGAGGAAAGGAAGAATGAAGAAAAGAAGACTTGAAGGAGAGATAGAGAGAAGGAGGGAAGGAAGGAGAGGAGGAGGGAGGGAAGGAGGGAGAGAAGGAGGGAGAGAAGGAGGGAAGGATAATCCAGACGTTATAACCAGGGATAGGAGTTCATAAATTAAGGACGCTGGAATTTCCTTCACCTTCCTTCACCTTTCTTCATTTCCTTCATTTTCATCATATTTCATTTTCCTTCATCTTCATAACACGATTTTATTCTTTCTTTCTTTTTTTCTCTTTACACCTTCACTTTCCTTCACCTCCTTCCTTCATCCTGCTCCTTCTTCCTTCACTTTCCTTCACCTCCTTCCTTCATCCTACTCCTTCTTCCTTCACTTTTCTTTATCTCTACAACACAATCCTTTCTCCCTTCCTTCAATTCCTTCCTCCTTCATTTTCCTTCATCTCTATAACACAATCTTGCTTTCTTCCTTCCTTCACTTCCTTCCTTCTTCATTTCCCTTCATTATCACAAGATCTCATTCCCTTCCTTCATCTTTCTTCATCTTTATCACACGTTTTCGCTTCCTTCCTTCATCGTATTCCTTCCTTCCCTCCCTCCTTCCTTCCTTCTTTTCTTTTTTCTTGTCTTGCATTCCTTCACTTCCTTTCTTTCTTCTATTTTACTTATTTTTCCCCTTCTTCGTCTTCCTTCTTTCATCCTTCTTAATTTCTTCTTCATTCCTCTTTTCCTTCTTATTTTCTTGTTTTTCCTTCCTTCATCAGTCATTATTTTCTCTTTCTTAGTCTCTTTCTTTCCTTCCTTTATTTTTTTTCGTTCTTATTTCTCTTTCTCCTTCATTACTTCATCTCCCTTCCTTCCTTCCTTCATTCTCATTAACCTTTCTCATGATTTTTTCTTCCTTCCTTCTTTCCTTCCTTCACCGCCTCCTCCTCCTCCTCCTCCTCCTCCTCCTCCTCTCATCCTATTAACTTTCTCTCCATTTTTTCCTCCTCCTCTCATTTCTTCCTCCTCTCTACACTTTGTCTTCCTCCTCTTTTTTTCCTCCTTTCCTCCTTTCTCTTCTTTAGAAATTCTCTCTCTCTCTCTCTCTCTCTCTCTCTCTCTCTCTCTCTCTCTCTCTCTCTCTCTCTCTCTCTCTGAGTTAATGGGGTTTGACCACTGTAAGACCACCTCTCTCTCTCTCTCTCTCTCTCTCTCTCTCTCTCTCTCTCTCTCTCTCTCTCTCTCTCTCTCTCTCTCTCTCTCTCTCTCTCTCTCTTTCAGTGTGTGTGCTCACTCAAGCTTTCTCTCCCTCCCTCCCTTCGTTCTCTCTCTCTCTCTCTCTCTCTCTCTCTCTCTCTCTCTCTCTCTCTCTCTCTCTCTCTCTCTCTCTCTCTCTCTCTCCTCTAACCCTTTCTTCTCCCTCCCTCCTTCAAACATTTCCTCCCTCCTCTCATCCCTCCTTCACTTAAGCCCTCCAATCTTTCCTCCCTCCTACCTTTCTCTCCCTCTCATTTCACACATCTTTCCTCTCCCCTACCTTTCCTCCCTTTCTCTCCCTTTTCTTCTCTTCCTTTGTCTGACACTTCTCCTATCTCCCTTTTTATAGATTTCCTCTCCCTTCTTTCATTTCCTTTTCTCTCCCTTTCCTTCCACTCTCGTTCCCTTTATTTCTCCCTTCTCCCTTCTTCTATTCTAACATCATTCCTTTCTCTCCCTTTTGTACCTTTCCTCCTTTCTCTCCTTCACCCTTTATCATCTATCTTCTATTTCTCACATTCCCTTCTGTCCCTCGCACCTGTTTCTCTCCCTTCTTATCTTCCCTTCCTAGTCTTTTACTTCTCTGCTCAATATCCTCCCTTTCTCTTCGATACAGCCTTGTTCTGTACCTGGCACCCTTGTTATGTATCTCTCCTGCTCTGCCAGACGTAGTTCAGTGTATTAGCAAATAGGTAAACTAGGTAGAAAATTAGGTATTCTGGATTCTTCGCTTATAAGTAAACAGGTAAACGGGTAGACTTGCTAGTGACTGATAGGCTTTCTGGTAAGTAGATGTAAGTAAATAGGTAAATAAGTAAACAGGTGGTAAGTAAACAGATAAACAGATGCGTAGATACAGACTGGTGGGTATTGTTAAGTATTCTCGTTTATTAGTTAAATTCTACTTAACTCATAAATGTTTCTCGCCCTTATCTTTCCTCCCTCCCTCCCTCCCTCTCTCTCCCTCTCTCCCTGTTGTTTACTTTATAGCTCAGGTGTTTCCTTACCTTGGCAAACAGGTAAACAAAACAACACACTTACCTTTACAACAATAACAGCAGCAATAACAACAGCAACAACAACAGGAATTCTCAGGTGTGTTACTTACCTGGAAAAGAAAGAAAGTTTTGTTAGTATATGGTGGTGGTGGTGGTGGTGGTGGTGGTGAAAAGAATATTTGGTTTTGTAAAGATGGAGGTGGTGATGGTGATGGTGATGGTGGTGATGGTGAATATTGATAATGATGCCGAATATGAATGCCAAATAGTGATAATGACAAAAAAAAAAAAAGATTTACCTGAAAAAAAGATTAATTAAAGGGTTTGTGAAGAAAATAATGATGATGATAATGAAAATGATGATTGACGATGATGAAAATGAAAAATTATGATAATGATGGCAATGAAAATAATGATGTAAACAATCAGGAAAATACTAAAAAAAAAATAATGAAAACGTATAAACTATTACGTACATACATACATACAAACATACACTCCTTCATACTATCATAAAACTGTGTGTGTGTGTGTGTGTGTGTGTGTGTGTGTGTGTGTTCGATTTTATGCAAGTCAAAGCGATATTTCTCCCTCCCTCCTTCAGACACAGAGAGAGAGAGAGAGAGAGAGAGAGAGAGAGAGAGAGAGAGAGAGAGAGAGAGAGAGAGAGAGAGAGAGAGAGAGAGAGAGAGAGAGAGAGAGAGAGAGAGGGTCGACCATAAACAAAAACTGGAAGAAGAGAACAAAAGGTATGTCAAAAAAATAAAAGGAAAAAAGAGAGAGACAAAGGGAGAGAACAAGAGAGGGAGAAAGAAAGAGAGAGAGAGAGAGAGAGAGAGAGAGAGAGAGAGAGAGAGAGAGAGAGAGAGAGAGAGAGAGAGAGAGAGAGAGAGAGAGGAAATATGGTGCCTTGTTTCTCTTTCATTTTACCTCCAAAAGAGAGAGAGAAAGAAATTGAGAAGAAACAGGAGGAGGAGGAGGAGGAGGAGGAGGAGGAGGAGGAGGAGGAGGAGGAGGAGGAGGAGGAGGAGGAGGGGGTGGTAGATCAATAGGGCCTGAGGGCGGGACTTCGGGGGGGAAGGGAAGAGGAAGAGGAGGAGGAGGAGGAGGAGGATTCACCCCCCCCCATCTCCAGCAACCACCACCACCACCATCACCATCACCCATCACTATTCCCTTCCTCTTCTTTTTCCCTTTTCCAGTCTCTTCCCTTCTTCCTTTTCCAGTCAGCCTCCTCTTCCTCTTCCTCTTCCAGCTTCTCTCCTTCTCTTCTCCTCTTCTCTTCTCTTCATCTTCCTGTTTCCTTTTATCTTTTCTTTTCCTCTTTCAGCCAGTTATCCTTCCTCTTTTTCCTCTTCTTCCTCTTCCAGAAAGCCAACACCTCTTTCCTCCTCCTCTTCCAGGCAGTACCTCTTCCTCTTCCTCGTCCTCTTCCAGCCAGTACCTCCTCCTCTACCTCTTCCTCTTCTTCCAGACAGCCAACACTCTTTCCTCCTCCTCTTCCAGCCAGCTATCCTCCTCCTCTTCCTCCCCTTCCAGCCAGAAATCCCCCGTCCTCTTCCTCTTCCAGCCACCAATCCTCCCTCCTCTTCCTCCTCTTCCAGCCACTAACACCCTTTCCTCTTCCCCTCCTCCTCCTCTTCCTCCTCTTCCAGCCACTAACACCCTTTCCTCTCCCCCTCCTCCTCCTCCTCCTCCACTCAGCCCCTCCCTTCAGCCTGCAACCTTCTCTCCACCCCCTTCCCCCTTCCAGCCACCGCCCCTTCCCCTCCCCCTATTCCTTTGTCTGGGTCCAGTCTGCAGCGCCTGGGCCGGACAAGCAAGGCACGACTCACGCCCCCTCCCCCCAGGACGACCCCCCGCCCCCCAGGAGTCGACAGGAGCCACTTGGGGAAACTAGGCCAAGCAGACCAGCCCAAAGGGGAAGAACCTGAGGATTGGGGAGGGGTGAGGGGGAAGGGGAAGGGGGAAGAGGAAGGGGTAGCTTAAGGGGAAATATTTCATTGGGAAGGGGAAGAGAGAGGGGGTGGAGGGGAAGTGAGGGTGGAGGATGATGGGGAGAAGGAAAGATGGGGAGGAAAGAGGAGAAATGAAAGGGGAGGAGGAAGATGGGTAGGGAAGGGAGGAGGAGGGAAAGTGAAAAGGGGAGGGGGAAAGGTGGAAAGGAAGAGGAAAAAGAAAGGAAGCAAGATAATAAAAGGAGAGAAAAAGGAGATGAGGATAGGAAAAGAAAAAAATAAGAAAGGATAAGAAGGAAACGAAGGAAGGGATAAAGTAAATAAGGAAATGGTGAGAGTAGAACAGGAAGAAGAAACAGAAGAAGAAGAAGAAGAAAAAAAAGAAGAAGAAGAAGAAGAAGGTGAAGGTGAAGGAGGAGCAGAAGAGGGTGTGGTGAGTGATGTAAGTAGAAGAGAGAGAAGAAGGAGGAGGAGGAGGAGGAGAAAGAGAATACATACATAGGAATACAAAGGAAGGAGAAACACCAAGAGACAAAGAGAAAGAAAGAACATACACAAAAACAAAGAGATGAAAAGGAATTGGTGATGAAAGACGAGCAACAACAACAACAACAACAACAACAACAACAACAACAACAACAACAACAACAGCCACGCCCGCACCACCAACAGACGGACTAAATCAATTGCAAAACACACAGTAAATATTTCAACAGATAGAATAAAATATCATCTATATCATTTTATCTCCTCCTCCTCCTCCTCCTCCTCCTCCTCCTCCTCCTCTTCTTTCATCTTCTTATCCCATTCCTTTCTTCACTATCTAACTCCTCCTTCAGTCTCTTCCTCCTCCTCCTTCTCCTTCTCTTTCTTTTTCCTTCACTTCTTTCATCTTTCTCTTCCTTTTCTTCTCTTTTCACTTCTCCATAATTCCTCCTCCTCCTCCTCCTTTTCCTCCTCTTCCTTTCTCCAGATTCTCCAGCTTTTTTCCTTTCAATTTCCCCCTACCTTCCTCCTTCTCCTCCTCCTCTTCCTAATCCCTAACCAACTACGTCTCCCTTCTCTTCCTCCCTCCTCCTCCTCCTCCTCCTCCTCCAGAGTCGGCGGAGGAAACCACATCGTCTGGAAGAAGGGAAAAAGGGAAAAAGGAGGGAAAAAAAAGGAAAAGACTCAATTCTCAGAAGCAGGCTCAGATTAGGCCTACTGCCCTCCGTCCCCCCTTAGAATAGGCCGTGTGTGTGTGTGTGTGTGTGTGTGTGTGTGTGTGTGTGTGTGTGTGTGTGTGTGTGTGTGTGTGTGTGTTTAAGTAATGCTCGTATTTCCGAGATGCGCCCTTGGGGGGGGAGGGAGAGAGAGAGAGAGAGAGAGAGAGAGAGAGAGAGAGAGAGAGAGAGAGAGAGAGAGAGAGAGAGAGAGAGAGAGAGAGAGAGAGAGACGCAGTTGGTGGAGAAGGTTGTAGCAAGTTACTGGAAGAGGGAGGGAG
>NC_087187.1:4435000-4437500 GCF_035594125.1 Scylla paramamosain
AAGGTTTCCTCCATACCTGTCCTTTCCTCCTTCCCTCCCTCCCTCCACGTTTCTCTCCCTCCCTCCTTCTCCTTCTCTTCCTTCCCACACGTTGCCCACCTGCCGAATGTGGTCAGGAGGAGAATACAAAGGAATACAAAGGAAAGCCAAACAGCAACAAACCTTTTGGTCCTTGCAAGGCTGTTTGGTAACTACTTCTAACTAGCTACAGTGAAGAGAGACAGGACAGCATAGCAGAAGGCTCCTCCCCACCCAGGAGGAGGAGGAGGAGGAGGAGGAGGAGGAGGAGGAGGAGGAGGAGGAGGAGGAGGAGGAGGAGGAGGTAAAAAAGGAAGATAAAGAGAGCGAGAGAGAAAAAATAATAATTAGTGTGTGTGTGTGTGTGTGTGTGTGTGTGTGTGTGTGTGTGTGTGTGTGTGTGTGTGTGTGTGTGTGTGTGTGTGTAAAGAGAGAGAGAGAGAGAGAGATAAGGGAGATAAGATAACCTAATAAAACAAGGCTAATGAAGGGGAGACATGAGTAAAAGGGAGGGAAAAAAGGAAGAAAGAGATAAAGGGGGGAAGGAGAAAAGAAAACAAGATAATTAAGGAAACAAAAAAGAAGAAGAATTACGATAAAAAAAACCGGACTAGAAAATGGAACAGGAAATAAAAATGTGAGAGGAAAGTTTAATTAAATAATGATGAAGAATAATGAAGAAGAAATGATAATGATGATAATAAGAAATGAACAAGATAGATAAAAAAAGAAAGAGAAAATAAGAAATGGAGAAAGAAAGAGAAGAGAAAGGAAGATAAGAATGTAGAGAAAATAGGAAATAAGAGAAAGAAGGAAACAAAGAGAAACGAACAAAGGAAAGAGAGAAGGGAAGATAAGAAATGGATAAACAAGAAGATAAAGAAGGAAAAAGAAAAGATAAAGGAAGGAAAGAAAGAAAATAGAAATAAAGAGGGAAAACAGGAAAAAAGAAAACAAAATAGGAAAGATATGAAAGAATAGAAGAAAAGAAAGAAAACGGGCAATAAAAGAGAAAGAAAAGGATAGAAAGCGATAATAAAGAAGGAAAAAAGAAAAAAATAGGAAAAAATGATAAAGAAAACATGAAAGGAAAAGAAAGTAGAAAGTAAAACAGAAAAAGAATCAAATAAAAAAAATAATTAAGCGAAAATGAAAAAAGAAAACCACAAAGCATAGAAAACGGGAAACCAGGCGTCACTTTTAAAAATAAACAAGTAGCCATGCAAACAAACAAACACACAAACACACATGCATCACACATCACTAAGTAAAATAAACGAGAGGGAACATTTATCAGGTCTCTCTCTCTCTCTCTCTCTCTCTCTCTCTCTCTCTCTCTCTCTCTCTCTCTCTCTAACACCTTCATATTTTTCAAACTTTTTTCTTTATTTTCTTTAACGTAAGGAGCAAAAAAACACCCAATTTTACGCCAACTTAACCACGTGTGTGTGTGTGTGTGTGTGTGTGTGTGTGTGTGTGTGTGTGTGTGTGTGTGTGTGTGTGTGTGTGTGTGTGTTTATCTTAAAAGGTCACATTTATCACACCCACGAGGAAAAGGAGGAGGAGAGGAGAGGAGAGGAGAAGAAGGTGGAGAAAAGAAAAGATAAGAAGAAGGAGAAGAAAAAGAAAAAGAAGAAGAAGAAATGCAAAGAAAATGTCAATAACAGAGAAAGAAATAGAAGAAAAGAATAAAGAAGAAGAAGAAAGAATGAGAAAGACATGACGTTAAAGAGGAAGAAGAGTACATGCAGTAAATATGAAGAATAGATTGATGGAGGAGGAGGAGGAGGAGGAGGAGGAGGAGGAGGAGGAGGAGGAGGAGGAGGAGGAAGAATGATGAAGTTTGTTTACTCAGTTGGTCGCTTGGCAGTCTCCTCCTTACCGTGATGACTCTCTCTCTCTCTCTCTCTCTCTCTCTCTCTCTCTCTCTCTCTCTCTCTCTCTCTCTCTCTCTCAAGCCTTACAAGAGCAAAACCCTTCACAAAGAATGATTGACCCTAATCATTGTAGTAGTAGTAGCAGTAGTAGTAGCAGTAGCAGTAGTAGTAGTAGTAGTAGTA
This sequence comes from Scylla paramamosain, assembly GCF_035594125.1. Classification (NCBI taxonomy): domain Eukaryota; kingdom Metazoa; phylum Arthropoda; class Malacostraca; order Decapoda; family Portunidae; genus Scylla; species Scylla paramamosain. The sequence goes on from NC_087187.1 coordinate 4,437,079, forward strand.
GCAGTAGTAGTAGTAGTAGTAGTACTAGATAGAATAGTAGTAGTAATAGTAGCAATAGTAAAATCTGTTTTGTTGTTGTTGTTGTGTGTGTGTGTGTGTGTGTGTGTGTGTGTGTGTGTGTGTGTGTGTGTGTGTGTGTGTGTGTGTGTCTGGGGGTGTGGCAAATATAAGAAACGAGAGAGAGAGAGAGAGAGAGAGAGAGAGAGAGAGAGAGAGAGAGAGAGAGAGAGAGAGAGAGAGAGAGAGAGAGAGAGAGAGAGAGAGAGAGAGAGAGAGAGAGAGAGAGAGAGAGAGAGAGAGAGAGAGAGAGAGAGAGAGAGAGAGAGAGAGAGAGAGAGAGAGAGAGAGAGAGAGAGATTATAGCATGAGAGAGGGGGTGAATGCTCCCTGACACGCCCCCTTCCCCGGTAGCGTGCGCCCCC
>NC_087187.1:4445000-4462500 GCF_035594125.1 Scylla paramamosain
TTGCCCTCACACAGCTCCACCATTGCGTCAACTGACAGGAGAGAGTGTGTGAGAGGGAGGGAGAGCGTTGGTGGTTGGCTGGTGGACGGGTGGGGGTAGGGGAGGGTTGCTTGCTACCTCTGGGCGGGACTCGTGGCGCCATCTTTGAATAGTAAAAGAAATTGATGTTATTGTTTTTGTATTCCCTCCCCTTGTTGGGTTTCATTCTCTTTTTTCGGGGGTTTATTTGTTTATTTTTGTCTTTCTCGCCCTGTCGTGTTTTGTTGATTGGTATGATGTGTTTGGTTCTGTCATGGTTTTTTTTTCTTTTTTTTTTTGCATTTTTTTTCTTTTATATAATTTTGTTATTGATTTTTGTTAGTTTGGGGTAGTGATGGGTCTCTCTCTCTCTCTCTCTCTCTCTCTCTCTCTCTCTCTCTCTCTCTCTCTCTCTCTCTCTCTCTCTCTCTCTCTCTCATAAATGCTTTAGTTTATTAATACCCTTATCATAATCCATCTTCGCCATTATCATTATATTTTCCTTTGCAACGCTCACACTTTCTCTAACCCCGTCCCCTCCGTTGGATCCGCGCTGGCTAATAACAATTTATCATCAATAAAACGCTAATTATATAATGAAAAGAATAAATAGATAAAATAAATAAGATAAGATACATTTTGGACACACACACACACACACACACACACACACACACACACACACACACTGCCAGACGCGTAGCTTAAATTATATAAAATAAATAAATAAATAAATAAAAATAGAAACACTAAAAAAATGACAGTTCATTCTAGTATTTTCCTAGAGAAAGAGAGAAAGATACGAAAAAAAAATATTCAGGGTAATTTCCACATCTACACACGTGCCTTTTAAACCGAGAAGAAAGAGAAAAGAAAGAAAAACACGATATAGAGAAGAGAGAGACATGGAGCGAGCGAGACTGGAGGGAGAGAGAGAGAGAGAGAGAGAGAGAAAGAAAGAGAGAACAAGAGCCCCCGCCATTACCGCTCGCCATAATGATTAAAGATGATGAAAAAAAAAGGTGTCATATCTCTCAAATAAAGCCACGAAGAACTATACACATTAACAATTCTTATAGGCAATTTAATTCCCTACAATCTGACTCGTCTACGTATCATGGTAAGGTTTTAATAATGGTAAAAATAGCGAAAAACAAGAGAAAGGTGTCGTGGCGCCGTTAGAAATCCGGAATGTCAGTGGTCGGGTGTTTACATTTAGCTGCGCCTGAGTTGGGAAGTCGTCGTTGTCATCCACTTTTTCCTCTTTTGTCCCTTCCTTGTCCTTCCCGCGGCCCAACACGCACGCTGATGAGGAGCCACGACCTGCCGCAGTGACCAGGTGAGCTGGGGTTGTCCTTAAAACAGGCGTGGAGGAGATAAAAGACGCCATAAGTTAAAAGTAATACATCCTTCTTGTTTTATCGTGTCATTTTTTTTGTGCCTTTTCTCCATATCTAGGATTTCACGCCTCGCCCATTGGCTTATTTACTTTAAAATGAGTCCTTATTGTTTGTTTTATTTGTTTTATTGTGTGTGCATGTCTGTGTTTGTTCGTACGTGTCTGTGTGGTGAAATATGTCTGGGTGTGGTGCGTGTGTGGTTGGTGGTGTGGTGGTGACGGCTAGCCTGTGGTGGTTGTGGTGGTGTTTTATGTGGTTTGTTATTGTTTGGTGGGTTTGTGTGGTGTTTGCTTTTTCCCCTTGTTTGCTTTGCCGTGTTGGTGATGCTGTTTGTCTGGTGATGCTTGTGTTTTTATGTGTGGTAAATGTTGTGGTGTAATAGTCGTCATTATGTTATTATGGTACTACTTATTAAGAAATTTCATTATATTGTGTTTTTTTTCAGTTTCCATTTTTTTTTTTCATATCTTAGTCTTCATTTTATTACTATGGTTCTTTTCTTCTTAGTCTTCATTGTATTACTTTGGTTGTGTTTTTCTCAGCTTTCATTATACAATTGTGCTGTTTTTTCTTCTTATTCTTGATATTACAGTGGTTTTCCTTAGTCTTCATTATATTCCCATGGTACTTTCTTCATAGGTTTCATTATATTACTGTGTTGCTTTTCTTAGGAGTCTTCACCTTCAGTATCATGTATAATTTAATATGCATATATATATGGTTATTATGAAACAGCCTCTTTATGGGCAACAGGTATGCTGCTATTTGTTATTCCTTTGTAATATGTGATCTTTATTTTTTAATTTACTTTTTGCTTGTATGTGTGTGTGTGTGTGCGTGAGTGTGTGTGTTTCCAGTTAATTCATACAAGAATGTTTAGTCAGGAGTCTTGTCTCTCTGTCATTACTTGATAATACTGTGTCCTGCTTGATTCTGTTGACTGTCATCCTTTCCTCTTTCCTTTTTCTTGTATCTTCCATCAGTAGTTTATGGAAAAGGAGATAAACAACTAGAAAGAAATATATAGAACACACACACACACACACACACAAGAAATGAAACAGAGACCAGGAAGGATAAAGGGGTGCTCTTGGAAAGGTTGTATCCCAAAACATCAGTGTGGGACCAGGTGAATAATCTCCCCTTTCTTTTCTGAATGTTTTTCCAGTATTAATTTATGGTTCAGCTGATGTTTTAAGTCTTTCACTAAATTTGAATTACACTACACTTCTTTAACTAGACCTAATAGCAATAATGGTGTTAAAACTAGTAATGATGTAACATCTACATACAAGATTGAGATCCTTCTTCAATGGGCAGTCAAGACAGTGCCCCTCCTACATAAAAATAAATAAATAAATAAATAAAATAAATAAATAAAAAATTGTATGAATAAACTCTCAGAGGAGGGAGTTCTTAGTTCCTCACTGCATGACTTCCAACCACTACATATGATGCACAGGGAACACTGTGGTGGTATTCCTCCAGCTGGTACCTTAGGGGAAATAGTAACATTGGCAGCATAATGATGATAGTAGTAGTAGAGTTGAATACTGCTGGGCTGCCTCAGTGTGTTGTGTGTGTGGTGGTGAGCAGCACCTGTCTTTGCAGCCTCATCATGGGTGACAGCAGCCAGTCGTGCCGGGGCTTTGAGACGCCGACCCTGGGGAACGACCTGTGGCCCATGGGGTTTGATGTGGACCTGGCCCTGGATGCCCCGGGTGTCCGCAAGGGTCCCGGAGGCGGCCTGGTGTCTGGCAGCCTGGGCGGCGGCAGCGGCGGCCTGAACTCCATGCCAGCCGTGGGCGGCGGGGGTGTGGGCGGCGGGTATGGGGACATGCACCACCTGTCGGGCCTGTCCTCCATCCTGCCACGCTTCGACGACCTGCACCCCGGGGACATCTGCCAGATGACAGACCTCACCAACTCCCTGCCCAAGGGAGACAGCGAGACTGCCCAGAGCCTGCTGGCCAAGCTCACCTGCCAGGATCTGGGCCCTGACCTGTCGTCCGGCACCGACCCCAGCCACAAGGAGCTGGAGTCATCCCTGTTCGAGCAGGCCCCAGCTGGCATGGCCCCGGGACACTCTAGCTCTGGCCCGGGCATGGCCGTGGCTCACAAGGCGCCGCTGGAGTCCGCTGACGTGTATGGGCGGATCACCTGCTTTGGGGGCAAGCTAGTGCTGCAGCTGCGGCACATTAACGTCAACACCAACTACACCCTCAATGTGAGCGTGTGCTGGCTGTGCGGGGAGAAGGTGAGTGCCGGCTCCCAGCTGTGCACCCACAAGCACTCCCTGCATGGCATGTTCCAAGCCAACGATGAGTATGTGCAGCTGGACATCGAGCACTACATCATCCCTGACCAGGCCCTCGACCCCCCCGCCCCCCAGGACGTGGCTCCCGCTGTCCTGTCCCACCCCGACCCCTCCGGCCTGCACCACGACCTGGCCGCCCCCCGGGACCTGGAGCTGCCGGGGAACTTGGCGGGGAGCAGCAACCCCCTAGCCATTGGCGGGGGTGGGGCAGCACTGCAGTATGGCGGCGGCCAGGACACCCCCATGGTGCCCCCCCTCACCTCGGCACCTAACCTGATGACACCCACCCAGAACCTGATGAGTCCGGCGGTGCAGGCGAACCCCTCCTGCATGAACCCCTCCTTTGGCCAGCTGTCCCTGCCCGCCATGCCCATCACCTCCAACCAGCCCACTCTCACCCCGGACCTGACGGGCATGGCGGCTGCCAGCCTGCCACAGGTCAGCCAGCCACTGTGCTCCGCCAACACCCCCATGTTTGACCTGGCCCACCCTGACTCAGCGCCCGCCATGGTTGCCGCCTCCCTCAGTGACACCAAGGCCCCCATCCAGGCTGGCCAGATGGCCGTAGCCAGCAGCAGCTACTCCCTCGGCAATAACCTGAACAGCTTCCCTGTAAATAACCATCTGGACACAACCGCCCTGCACCCCCAGCCGACCCCCCACCGGGAGGTGATGCCCAGGAAGCACCTACTGCCCTACCACACTACACAATTCATGGCCACCGCCGGGGACTACACAGGCCACGCCCCAGACATGGCCGCCCCGGAGAAGCACACGGAGGTGCAGTGTCTCACGCCTCTGCACACTGTCACCACCACCTTTGACGTGCGGCTGCAGCGGCAGGAGTTCCCGCCCAGGAAGGCAGAGACAGGCGCCAAGAAGAGGAAGAGCCGGGCACAGAGGAAGCCCAGTGTCATACAGATGAAGGACTTCACCAAGGCAGACCCCAGCGAGGCCATGCAGATGAAGCCGTTCAGCATGGAGCCCATGGAGGCGCTGCCCCAAAAAGTGTACACCTCAGAGCCCCTGCCCGGCCTGCAGGCCAAGACAGAGCATGGTGTGGCAGCTGGCAGGCAGCTGGTGCGGCCTGACGCCAGCATTGACGACTGGCTGAAGCACAACCTGCAGGGCGGAGACCTGATGGTGACAGATGGCGGCATCAAGCCTCCTATGGTGGAGCAGAAGTACAACCCACCGGAGGCCAAACCTGAGGAGCAGAAGGCTGAGGACGGCTGCAGCAAGCCAGACCCACAGCTGTCCCCCTCTGCTGAGCCCCGGGAGCCGGACCAGACCTCCCGGCTGGCGGCACACATGCTGAGCAAGGGCATCGACCTGCTGTGCCGCCTGTGCTCACAGGACTTTGGGAAGGACATCCAGAAGTACAAAATACACATGAAAGAGCACGGGGTGGAGGAAATGTCCTTCTTTGCCTGCTACTTCTGCCCCAAGACATTCGGCAAGGGCAAGCACTACCGCCAGCACCTCAAGACGCACATCAGGACGCGGAGGTTTGCGTGCCGCCTGTGCACTGCCAGCTACAGCCGCGAGGCAAAGCTGAGGCGCCACGTGCTCACCCACAGCCAGGACCACCAGACCAAGGAGTACAAGTGTTCCAAGTGCCCCAAGTCCTTCATCACCAAGGAGTACCTGCACTCACACATGAAAATCCACGCCGGGAAGAAGTTCAAGTGTGAGACCTGCGGGTACCTGTGTTCCTCGCCCTTCAACCTGGAGACGCACCGCATGAAGCACACCGACGTGAAGCCCTTCAAGTGCGAGCAGTGTGAGAAGACCTTTGTGCGGCGCGACTTCCTGGACAAACACATGGAGCAGGTGCACAAGAACAAGAAGAGCAAGTGTGAGGTGTGCGGCAAGCTGTTCTCTAGGAAGGACGTGCTCAAGAGGCACCTCGCCGTGCACAACAACAAGACCTACGACTGCGAGATCTGCGCCAAGAAGTTCTCCCGCAAGGACCGCCTGGCCACGCACAGCAAGGTGCACAAGCTGCGCACAGACTACAAGTGCTCCCTGTGTCCCGCCTCCTTCACGCGGAAGAACGTCCTGGACAAGCACGAGAGGATCCACAAGACCAAGGAGCAGTGTAAAGTGTGCCACAAGTTCCTGGCCTCCAAGAGCAGACTGGAGAGCCACATGAAGCTGCATGAGAAGGAGAGCTCCGGCAGCGGCTCGCAGGAGGGCAGCGAGGGCATCGTGAAGTGTGAGATTTGCGAGAAGTCCCTCACCAGCAAGCACATCCTCAGGAAACACATGAAGGTCATCCATGGCAAGTTCCCTGAGAGGAAGAAGAAGAAGAAGGTGGAGGGAGTGGTGGAGAGGGAGAAGAAATTTGTGTGCCACTGGTGTTCCAAGGGCTTCACTCGGAGCTGTAACCTCAACACCCACCTCTTGAAGGCACACAGCAAGGACCTGGAGGAGGATGAGTTTGAGGACAACCTTTCCTCCACCCTGCAGCCTCCTAAGGGACAAGGGGACAAGGAGGAGAAGCAGGGGATCACCACCACACCTTCCCCTTCCACCAGCCTCCCTGCCACAGCCTCCTACCACAGCTTCTCCACCTCAGACTCCCTCCACGGCTCCATCACCACCGTGGGGGGCAGTGTGGCAGTGGGCACCACCTCCACCACATTTCCCCTGCCAGCTGTGAGTCTTCCCACCTCCACCCTGTCTCCCACACAGACGCCGGATCCCCCTGCACCCCTCCAGCTGTCCTCGTCACACTTCCCCACCTCAGCGCCGCCAGATTCCCCCATTAATTTGTCAACAGATGCTATCACCGCCGCAGCCTATCTCCTGGCCTACCCATCATATCCATACTAGCCTCTGCCTCTCCCACTGTAAGGACACAATGCCCATCACTTGCCAGGCCCCAACAGGCAAGTTTTGGGGGTGATTTGAATGACATTTAAGTTTCTTTGTGATGGGGATACCAAAGATGCCGTTTATATTTAACGAGTGATCTGTGACAAAACTCCATGACAGTATTTTGTTGTGTTTCTCTTAAAGGTGGCATTGCATTTTTTTGGTTTTGTTTTGCTGTTACTTGAAATCTTTTTTGACATAACGTTTCCTGTTCCTGTGTCAGCGTGTGGCTTTGGCTTAATGTTCACTATGATGGCTGGGTGGGGAAGGAGGCATCAGTGAAGCACGCAGTGGGGAAAGTGGTACAAGAGTCACACTGAAGGAAAAGTGGTGTTAATGTGACTGAAATATTCCGGTCATGTGGAAAAGAAGAGAAAAGGTGAATCTTGCCACTTATTAACCAAACACACTTCACTAAGAGGATGAAAAGTGGGAAGTTTGATGATCATTGTGTATGTTGAGGGAACAGTGGATGTGTGTCACTGTGGAGGCAGAGAGAGGCAAGACTGAGGTGCTGTAGCCAGAAGGTGAGGGATGAGGGGTGCGTAGGAGGGAGGTGGCCGGAGTACATCCACCAGGAGAACAGGGAGACCAAAGAGAAGGTTCATAGATGCGTTGAAGCAAGACATGTGGGTAATGGATGTAAATAGAGGATGAAGAAGACAGAGGAAGGTGGGGAAAGGTGCTGTGCTGTGGCAAATTCCAGTGAAAGGTTTGCATTGAAGGAATAATGGACTGCAAAGTGTCATAACCATAAAAAATGAATAGGGAAAGATGTCATTGGCAGAAAGAGGTAATTTACTGTGTCAAACCCTATTGGGAAGTTTGTGAAGGAGGGAAAAAAGAATGCAAAGTGTCATAATGTAAAAAAAAAAAAAAAGGGTGAATAAGAGAAGTAATTTGATGAAGAAAGGTGATCCACTGTAGCAAACCCTATTGGCAAGTTTGCGAAGGAGAAAAATGGGCTGCAAAGTGTCATAACCACCCCCGCCAAAAAAAAAAAAGTGAAAAAGAAATAGAGATAAAGAAAGGTAATTTAGTGTAATCGGAAGTTTGTGAAGAAAAAAAGAACTGTGACATGTTATTACCAAAACAACTGAATAAGAAGCAATTACTAGTTACACAAAAGCAATGGTGGTGGTGGCAGTGCTGAAAATCAAACACCCAAATATAAAACTGTCACACTTCTGCCATTTCTGTCACGCACCAGCCAGAGAATTCAGAGAGAGGCTTGGACGCTGATCCCTGTGGTGCAGAGAAGTGGTGGAGGGAGGCCCCAATCTCATTAATTTTAAGCCTTATGAGTAATACATTTATTCTTCCAAAAGTGAGTATCTGTGGTCTAAGTTATAGTTACACCCCCCATACCTGGCTGGAACACACCTGCATGAATCTCAAGCTAACAAGGGAATGTGGTAGTGGCAGAGGTGTGGTGTGTCTGCTATTCAAGAACCTGGTGTGTGAATGTGTGTGTATGTGTGTCAGTATCGTAAAAATATTAAGGAACATGGTTAAGATATCTGAGAATTTTAGTTTGTGTTTGTGTGTATGTTTGTGTGTGCGCCCAGCGTATTATGAACACCGTTGTTATTTCCCATGTTTTGTCACGTTCCTGTAATTGTGTGAAATCATGAATTGTGTGTGTTCTTAGTATTCACACCTAGTCAGCTGAAGATCTTTGTGTGTGTGTGTGTGTGTGTGTGTGTGTGTGTGTGTGTGTGTGTGTGTGTGTGTGTGTGTGTGTGTGTTTCTTCCTGACCACAAAACACTTCCCAACTCTATTTTTATTCCCTCCAAATTGTTTTTTTTTATACATAACTTAAAATTTGTACAGAAGAGGAGTTTTATTTTACTATTATAATGCATTTTTTTTATTTGCTAGGTTTTACTTAAAAGCGATGTATGTATGTATGTACGTTTGAGGTTTATAGTTATTCAGTGTGAAAATGAAAACAAAAAAATAGTTATAACTTAAAAAAGAAAAAACTATGAAAAAGAGAAGAAAAAAATGCCTATAACTCTTATACATCCAAAGTGCAAACTCTTGCTCTTATATATAATAGTTATACCCCAATATACATTTTTCCCAATGCTAGGAATGCTGAGGACTGAAGGTACTACTACTTTATTTTCAGAGGTAAAATCTAAGCTAAATATAAGGTGAGATAGAAGTGGAAGGAGATATTCTTGTGTGTGTGTGGTGGTGGTGGTGGTGGTGCAGGAGGGGGTGTGGTGTGTGCCTGCTGAGTGTCTCCAATTTCCAGATGAGAGGAATTCACCCATTCACTGCTTGGCTCATTGATCACATCACTTTCAGACTTTTCTCTCGTTTTCACGGCCGTCTTCAAATACCGGGTACAAATTGGGATGTCTATTGTTTCAGTCAGCGTTTCCCTCTGTCGTGTAGGTGCGTGTAATGTTTTGTACAGAGCTTGTTAGTGCTGTCAGTCGTTGCAGTGGAAGGCGTGACGTATCCTCAAAGTTTTGCTGGTGTGTGGCTGCTGGTACATGTTTTGTGTGACTACTACTACTACTACTATTACTATTCTGTGTACTTACAAAATTGTTGTAGTTATGCCGTGTAATGTTAATGGTTCCCGCCGCTGCACCCCGTGTACAGAGGAGGACTGGCGGGGCGCTGTCATAGTTAGGGAAGGTTTACCTGAAGCTACAATGAACCTCAGATTGTAGTATCTTTGTTATCATTCCTCTAGAGGAGAAAACCCTAATTAGAAATGACAAAAGTAAATTAACATATATAAATATATATATATATTACCTAAGCATAAGTTGATCTCCTTATAAGCTGCTACCTGACTTTTCTCAAAGAAATTATAATTTTTTAATGTTATATAAGTAAGATCCAGTTTCTAATGTAGTTTTTAAAAAATATATTGCAAAACTGACACCATCAAATGCATTTAGTGTCCAGTGGGAGTTCAGATAATGATGACTCCCTGCCTGACACTGCCCAGTCTAGTGTTTTGTTTGTCAAGAGTCAAGTTGAGGTGTAAACAAACAAACCCAGGCAAGGAGCGGTGCATTGCCCGTCATGGCAGCACTGCATCCCAGACACAGAGTGGCTGCACCTGGCCTGGGCTGCCCTACACTGTCACAGCTCCTGCCTGATGTGGGTACCTGGCTTGGCACCACACAGCCACACCACACTCCCACATGCGTCACCTTCACACCGCCACGAGTCAGGTGTGTTTGGGAAGTGGAAATGAAGCACAAGTTACAAGTGATCTTTTTCTTCAGTTTGTTGAGAAATGGCTTGTTCTGGAGAGATGGGAGGTGTGGAGTGTTGATGCTGCTCCTCAAACTGTGAACTGTCTGCCACAGGGACCATAAGTTGTGTTTATTTTGGATTGTCTTGTTTAGATCAACTTCCATCACTTTTCTGTGTTATTAGATTTCAAGTCACAAAGACCATTATAAACTGTAATGTTACTGTGTGTGTGTGTGTGTGTGTGTGTGTGTGTGTGTGTGTGTGTGTGTGTGTGTGTGTGTGTGTGTGTGTTTGTGAGTTCAAATTAATGGTATAATACCTTAAAGAAATTACATAAAACATAGAAAAATGAACCAGTTAAAAAAGATAAGGGATGCAGTTAAACCAATCTGCAGAGCTTTGGCTTGTGAACAGTTATAGGAAACATAACTCAAGCAGCTCCTCTGTAAGTCACAAGTTGGTGTGTTAACTGGTGTGTACATGATGTGGGGTGCTGATTGGTTCCTGTGGCAGCCAGTGGGGGGCAGGTCAAGGTTCACATCATTCTTCAACATGGAACAAATTGGTGGAAATAACAAGGAAAGAAATGAAAAGGAGAGAGAACATTAGGAAGTAACAAGGACAAGAGAAAGGAGAAATTTAAAATGTGAACTGAAAGAAAGAAGAAACTGCACAAATATTATTTATAAACTGTAATGATTTGTTGCTTTGTTTGTGTGTGTGTTTATTTAGCAAGACAGAAAATGAAGGGAATTGAAGGGAGTTGTGTGCCAAAAAAAATTACTATTGTTGTTACTGTGACCCTGAATTAATTGAGTTGCCAAAATTCTGAGGTTTGCATTGGTAATTATCAGCTCTGGGACATTACTCTGTTGGATATTGTGATGTTTTGTTTCCAAGTGTACCTTCCCCTCCACCCGACTCCAGTGCACACTTCACCTGTACACGCCAGCCTGTCCTTCAGCATGCAGTGTGACACAGCAGACTGTTGAGGGTCTTACCTGGCTGAGGGACGGGACTCGGGAGGGAGCGTCTAAATGTTTACCGCTAATCCTGCAGTATTTCATGACCTTCAATGTACCTAGTTCAAAAATTATATAAAAAAAAAAAAAAAAAAAAGCAAAACATATATACTAGTACTATATGATATATACACATATATATATATATATTCACAAATTTTCACTTAATTTGCTGGAATGTATAAAACACTTGCCGGATGAGGCATATTTTTTCTCCTTCGTATTTTGAGCCGAGAAAAGTTATTTTTGATAGAGCGACAGAGCGCCAGATAACGCGACACGACAAGTCCCATTACCTCAGCGACTCACCACTGACGAGATTCTGTCTCCACAAACTCCACTCTGGGATAATATGCACACACGCACAGTACAAAACACTTTAAAGGAGAAGGCATATTAGGAGAATAATTGTATTGTTTAGAACCTTACTCATTGTGGTCTTTCAGTAGCTAAGTAATCTTTAGGGTCTAGAATCATTCCCACCACCATCGGTCTAAGGCTTGCTGGACGCCAGTATTATTGGTAGGGGGGGCCGCCGTGTCTCCCTCCCGTAGCGTTGCAAATGAAATATTATAAGATCCATTCAATGTTGATTTGTATATATATATAAAAATATATATAGTTTAATATAAATGTAATATTTCAAGTTTTTATACAATTACATTTTTCTTATAAATGTCATTGAATAAATTATTTGTTTAATTCTTTTACTTTGATTTAACCTTTTGTGTGTGTATGTGTGTGTGTGGGTGTGTGTGTGTGTAAAAGGATAAACCTAGTAATTATTGAAGGTAATTGTGTACAAGTGTGTGTAGCTTGTTTCAATCCGTGTGTGTGTGTGTGTGTGTGTGTGTGTGTGTGCTCAAGTCATGGTAGTCCAGCACAATCAACTCACAAAATCTTAGCTTCACAAACTGGGCAAAATTATATTTTTTATTGAATCTTGTTTTCAGACACCTTGCCCTTCCATGCTTAAAATACAGACAATCCAAAGAGGCAGAAGAAAGTAAATGATGAGTAAGAATTGGACATCTTCCCTCTCGTACAATTTTAAAGGTGTCCCAGCACCCAAGTCCTCGCCTCTTAGTCTTATGTATGAAAGCAACATGGAAACACATTCTGAATCCCTGAATTTCTAAGGCACAAGACCTGGTAAGCATTTTATCTACCTGACACTTCCTTGGAGCTCCTTGTAAACAGGTGGCCACACTGTCCCTATCTGTTTGTTTCTATGCTCACTGCATTCACCTCCTGATGGGTCATCCTCTCACATCCTCAGCACATCAACTGTTCTTTCCAGGTAACTAAGCTATCTGAAGGTGTTGCTTTTGTCCACCTGTCATGATTGTATTACACCAGTTTTTGTGACATCTCCAGACACTGCCTCCCATTCGTCCTAACTACTCTACTACTCTTATGGGGAGGAGATAAAAGTTATGCAAGACTAACAGTAAAGACAAAAATTATAACTATCAATAACAGAGAAATGGAAGATTGAAAAAACATGTTAAAAAGACAAAATACCTGTATGAAGAGTAACTTTAGTCATGGCCACCTGTTCATCTCCTCCTCCATACATTGCATTCCCAGCAAGAAAAGTCACTAAAGAGAAGTAAGATTTATGAAAACAAAAACTATCAAACCAGAGAAGTAATTGAAAAGAGGAATCAGGAAAATGAAAACCAAGCAAGAAAAGTAATTGAAAAGAGAAATCAGAGATGAGGAAATAAAAACAAAACAAGAAAAGTAACTGAAAAGAGCAATAGAATCAAAGTCAGGAGAATGAAAACAGAAGTCAAGAATCACAAAAATTAAAACCATCACCAAAACCTGCAAATGAACAGATTGATAGTGAAGAAGAGACAACCTTATCGTCTTAACTGGCCAATGATGCGCTGAGTGATATCTGACAACTGCGGAGACAGGGGAACATCATCTATCAGGTAAGGGTCCACTGTGGCCTGCACCTTGTCACCCACTGGCCTGTCCCTCCCGCCAGTGGTCCAGGGGTGCTGTGTGTCCCTGGTGCCCCATGCATTCTCATCATCCCATGTAGTGTTCAGCTTGTTCATGGCTGCTGAGAAGGACTGATGATGAGGCTGTGATGCTCCCTTGTGTAGCTGTGACGCTCCTATTATGCTCCTACATGGGAGAGACGCCCCCTGCTGGTTCCACCGAGGCCATGACATACCCCTGAGTTCGCTGGTTAGCTGTGCAGACGCTTTGATCTCCCTGTGTGGCTGTGGTGGTTCCTGGAGGCTCCTATGGGGATGTTCATGTTCCTCGTGCTCCTTCCTGTGCTCCTGCTGCAGCTGTGAGGGTGCCTGCAGTGCCAAGCGGGTCAGAAGGGATTTGGTCATGTCTGAGAGCTCCGGTGTACAAGGATTGTCATCTTTCATCTCCGTGTGAGGTGTGAACATCCTGGCGTCCCTGGGTCTCCTGTATGTGGGGTTCTGCGTGGGTGTTGTCGAGGTGACACGCTGGTAGGACAGCACCGGCTCCTTCGGGACTGCAGAACCTTTCCAGCCATATGGCATGTTGCTTTGGTAGGACAGAACAGGATCCTCGGGCATCTCCTGCTGTGCTGCCTCCTCTATGCAGTTCTTGTAGTGCAGCATGGGTTCCTCTGGCGTCCTGTTCTCATCATAGCTGTTCTTGACGCTCACTGAGATGTGCTGGGTGTGCAAAACAGGCTCCTCAGGGGTGGTGATCTGCATCTTGACAGGCTTTGATACACCCTCACTCATCCCAGCCAGCATGAGTGTGGTAAGCGAGGACAGCATGGGCTCGGTGGGTGTGGTGATGCTGCATGGGGCATTACAGGGACCTCCTGGTGCTGATGAATGGCTGTTTATGTCTGGCTCTGCATCGTCAGTCTGTGTGGGAGTCTGCATTATGTCTCCTTCCTCTCCTGTCTCCATTCCTCCCGCCGTTTCAGAATTCCTCTCTGTGTCAGGAGTGTCATGGGTGGTGGGGAAGTCCTCAGCTGTGCCCGTCATCCACTGCTCCATCATCATGTATGGCTTAGGGCCTGGGGTGAAGGGGGTCTTGGGGGTCTTGGGAGTGAAGGGGGTCTTGGGAGTCCTTGGAGTTGTAGGGGTCTTGATGGCCAAAGGGATCTTACTTGGAGTCATGCAGGCAGACGGGGTTTCAGGGTAGAGGCTTGAGGATTCTGTGTTGGTCTGTAATGGGAGATGTGGTAAAGGTTCAAGTGGAGGTTTAAAAATGTAGTTATGGTGTCTAAGAAAAGTGACAAGAGGATGCTGTGTTGATATGCAGTGGAAGTTATACAAAAATATTCAATTTTAAGTTTAAAAATGTAGTTTTGGTGCCTGAGAAAGAGACATTTGGTGCAAAAGTGACAAGAGAAATATAAATTATAAACAAAGATTCAATTTGAGGTCTAAAAATGCAGGGTTATGGTGTTAGAAAAACATTTGGAGCTGAGATGACAGGAGAATGGTGCCTTACCAACTGATGGAGTGTTAGAGAAATTCCAGGGAAGTTTTGTAGGTTCAATTTGATGCTTGAAAATGTAGTTATGGTGGCAGAGAAAACATGTGGGGCTCAGGTGATGAATGTTCCCTTATCTACCAAAATACTGATAAAGAATGCTACCTTCCCCACTCAGAAACTAGCATTTAGCATTACTATGTAAGCATCACCTTGTTCAACTTGTGGATTCTGACACCATGAACCCCTTGCACTTCCTTTTTATTTATTTATTTTTGAGAAACAACCATTGACTAACTATTTAAGAACAAGGCACCACCAAACACAGGTACAAAGTGAAATTCATCACCATATAAAGGATTAGCTAAGCCTGACCACCTCTTACTTTCCACCACCAAAAAACACAACTATACACACAACTACAGACCATAATTCACCTGTATGCAGAGACTAGCTAACCCTGAACACCTCTCACCTTCATGCCGGTGGTGAGGACTGGTGGTCTCTTGCCCTTCATCACCAGCTGGGTACACACATTTAGCTCTGGCGTCACCTGCAGGCTGCCACCACCACCACTCTTGCCCAGGCTGTCAGAGATGCAGCAAAGAGAGAGAGAAATAGAAAACACTTATTACTCCTGCGCTTGTTGTGTTTGCTATGGTATTCCTTTGTATGTGTTGGTTATATTTATACTCTTTCATGGTATTTATTTTGAAAGATCACAGAGATTAGCCGGGTTCTCAAGTGCTTCTCCTGTTGATAGTGAGGAAATCTTGTTAATCTGTCACTAAAACTATAAAAACACCCTTCAAAGCCCCAGTAACTTCAATAAGGGCCTTTTGAAAGTAGCTGGGATGCAGTGTGGAAGAGTGTGGTCATGTTACAGATAGGTGAACTACTATGATTTTACTGATCATTTCTATACTTATTTTGCCTCATCTTTTTTCAGTATGAGTTTGTGCTAGTTATATTTTACTACCATTATTTTATTTTGTTTTCTTTCTTGTATTTATATTTTACTTGCTTCTTGTACCCTGCCTCCTAGACTGATAGATATTTTAATGACCACATCCAGGAGTCATAAATACATTCTTTTTTCTTTTATAGTCAAAGAAACACAACTTAATGTATGAACACATTTACATACGCAAAATATACGCAATTATCAAATCTGTAGTCCACAAAACTTCATACACAAACTAAAAAAAAATAGAATTAAATAATGACAGTTCCCCCTTTTTTTTATAATCAACACAATGTAAGAATTTCATGAAAAACAATCCGAAAACAAACCTTATCTTACCTTAGTGTCTTGAATCCACCTGTCACTCCCCTGTCCTTGTCTTGTATCTAACTTTTAACACACTGGAACTCTCAATCTCACATATCCTTATCTTATATCCTACCTCCTACATGCTGGAAATAACTGGCGCCCTCTGCTTCACTCACCTGCCCTTCACGTCCCCAGTAGTACCGTTAGGAGTGGTCACTTTCACTTTAAATGGGGTATCCAGGTCGATCTTGGGGATAACATAGCCATATCTGTGTGGGGGAAGGCAGGAAGGCAGGTTTTCAGAATCACTCCCATCGTAAACTGGTAAGAATGTTTATTTATCTATTTATTTGATTTGTTTACTTGTTTTTTGCTACCATGGAGGCACATCAGAAGGAAGGAAAAGGAAGGAAGAGGAGGAGGAGGAGGAGGAGGAGGAGGAGGAGGAGGAGGAGGAGGAGGAGGAGGAGGAGGAGGAGGAGGAGGAGGAGGAGGAGGAGGAGGACCTGGAGACAGTGCATAGAGGAAGACATGAGAAAGAACATTCATGAACAAATTCTCAAACTGACAAAAGCACCAAGTCATGAGCTGTCCAAACCAATATGAAAGAAAAAGAATATTAAACTAAATAACAGAGGAACACAGAGGGAAAACAGAAGCCATGGTGGAGGAAAAGAATGAAAACAACAGTAACACAAAATTCAAGCACAATAAACCTAACCTAACACAGTCTAAGGTACCCACTGAGCACAATACATCTCCATCTTGTGTGTGCCGGCTGCCTGCTCCTCCACAAGCTGCCGTGCATCCTTCAGGTAACCGTGGAATCTGTTGAGCTCCACCACTCTCTCTCGTATCTCCTCGGACTGCTTCTGTTGGTTGTGATAAGAGAGAGAGAGAAGTGCGTGGTTTGTTAATTATTTTGTGTGGTGAGAGAATGGTTTGTGAGATTCATTAGTTGTAAAATATATCTTGCTAATGTTATAGGTCAATTTTCCTTTGTTTTTGTCCCTTGTGTGGTGAAAAACATATTCATTGGTTTAAAAGTGCTGATATTCCCTTCTTCCTGTTCCTTGTGTGGTGAAATAAAAGGGTTAAAGAATTGTAAAAGATGTCTTGGTAATGTTACAGTTTAATGCTACCCTGTTTCTGTTCCTTGCTTGTTGTCAAAAATGTCTCATCATAAACAACAGCTCATATTCTCAAATGCTCTGTTCTCTCACCAGGAGTGTCTACAAAGGCCACTGAGCTGATGAGTCATGAGTGCTTTTTCCCTACAAATGGCACAAAATCCTTGAAGTATTACTAGAATCATGAAAACTTTAATCATTACTAGCTTTAAGAACTTGTTAAACTATCAGTAGAATCATGAAAACACCCTTGAGAACTCATTAAACTATTAAAACCAACAAAATACCACTAAGAACTTATCAAACTATCACTGGAGCCACAAAAACACCCTTGAAAACTTGCTGAACTGCTAAAATCATGAAAACTCTTAAGTATCACTAGAATCATGCAAATACCCTTGAAAAAAAATAAATAAATAAAATAAATAAATAAAATAAACAAACAAATAAACAAATACATAAATAAATGAAATAAATAAATAAAAAAACACCTGAAAACCTTAAAAGCTTTCACTGGGGCTTGTGAAGTTGTCGAGATAAGGCACAGAAATGTTTAAATGTAAGACTATGGCTGGAAATCTTAGGTAAGTCCATTGCTAACCTTGAGTTCTTGAATGTCCGTCTTGAACCTGTTGAGTCCTTCGTCATACTTATGCGGGGCGCGGCTGTGGGAGAGAAGTTGGTTGAAATAGTGTAATAAAATGAAGGGAATGTGAAGTAATGTATAAGAGAATAAGGAAAGCAAAATGTAATGTTTAATGTGCAGTTGTGAGAGAAA
>NC_087187.1:4467500-4472500 GCF_035594125.1 Scylla paramamosain
AGAAAAGATGGGGGGATAGAAGGAAAGGAAGGTTGGGAAAGAAGGAAGGAATTAAAGAATGAAGAAAACGAAGGAAAGCCAAAAGAAAATGGAAAATAGGAGAGAAGTTAAAGTAAAAGTGTTAGAAAATGGAGGAGAGGAAGAAGGAAGAAAGGAGGGATGGAGAGAAGGAGGGAAGGAAGGAGGAGAAGGAGGGAGGAAGGAGGTGCTGACTGATTGATTAAATGTACAACTTTCTATTTCCTCCTCCTCCTCTTCTTCTTCTTCTTCCTCTTCCTCCTCCTCCTCTCAGAACACAAAGACACTCCTGCAATTGTTAGAAGCTATGGATTCATCTCTCTCTCTCTCTCTCTCTCTCTCTCTCTCTCTCTCTCTCTCTCTCTCTCTCTCTCTCTCTCTCTGCTTGGATGCTTCTGTTAATATTTTCTTCTTGTTTTTTTTTTTGTTTCACTTAACTCATTATTGATATTCTCTTCTTTCTCTCCTTCTTCCTCTTCCTCGTCTTTCACAACTTGTTCTTCCTGCTTCTTAACTTCTTGTCCTTCTTTCCTCTCTCTTTTTCTTTCCTCTTCTTCACTTTTTTTCTTCCATATTGTTTTCTTTCTCATTTCCTCCTCCTCCTCCTCCTCCTCTTTCTCTTCCTAGGTTAAAGGGTACAAGGAAACACTTCATTATGTAAAAGTCTTCCTCCCTTCTTTCCTCCTCCTCCTCCTCCTCCTCTCACCAGCACGATCCTCTCCCTCACTTCCCTCTTTCCTCCTCCTTCTGACTGACCTAACTCCTCTCTTTCTTCTCTCCTCCTCCTCCTCCTCCTCCTCCTCCTCCTTCGCTCACAGGTCATTAAGTAAGAAAGGCAATGATGCACAAAGGGAGAGAGAGAGAGAGAGAGAGAGAGAGAGAGAGAGAGAGAGAGAGAGAGAGAGAGAGAGAGAGAGAGAGAGAGAGAGAGAATAATTAAATACAAAAGAAGAAATGGGTCGGAAAATGAAAAGGAAAACGAGGTTAACTTCTCTCTCTCTCTCTCTCTCTCTCTCTCTCTCTCTCTCTCTCTCTCTCTTTAAGGAGATATAACGCCACTTTCCTCTCACTCACGCTTAAAGGTTACAGCAACGTGCCCATTACCTCCTCCTCCTCCTCCTCTTCCTCCTCTTCCTCCTCTTCCTTCGTCCTTGTCCTACTCCTTCCTACCAACGCCTTTTGTCCCTCTTGTTGTTGGCATTTGCATCAGTTAGTCAGTCAGTCAGTCAGTCAGTCAGTCAGTCCGTCTACGTGTTAGTCTGTGTATCTATTTGTTTGTCTGTCTGTCTGTAAGTCTGTCTGTCTGTCTGTCTGTCTGTCTGTTTATCTATCTATTTTATATGTTTATCTTCGTATGTCAGTCAATTTGTTATTCTAAGTAACTGTTTGTCTATCGATCTTTCTTATCTATTTATCTATCTGTCTATCTATCTACGTATCTATCCATCTATATATCTATTTATTTATTCATCTATCTTTCTATCTCTCTATCTATCTATCTATCTATCTATCTCTCTATCTATCTATCTATCTATCTATCTGTCTGTCTGTCTGTCTATCTACGTATGTATCTATCCATCTATCTATTTATTTATCTATCTATCTATCTATCTATTTATCTATCCATTATCTATCTATTAGTTTTTCTCCTTTATTCCTTTGCACCTGCTTTTTTTCTATTCCTTTGTATTCCTTTGTTTTCTTCCATATTCCTTTGTATTTCTTTCTTTCGGTGCTTCCTTTTCTTTCCCTGTGTTTTTTTGTCTTTCTTATTTTTTTTCCTGCTTTTTCCTTGTTTCTTCTTCTTCTTCTTCTTCTTCTTCTTTTTTCGATATATAAACAAATAAATAAATGAACGAATAAATAAAACAAATAAACAAATAAATATTCACACAAAACAATAAAAGAAGAATTAAAAACATATAAAGAATTAAAGTCACGGCCATTCTCTCTCTCTCTCTCTCTCTCTCTCTCTCTCTCTCTCTCTCTCTCTCTCTCTCTCTCTCTCTCTCTCTCTCTCTCTCTCTCTCTCAGAAAGGGATGAGTCACCGAATGTTTACTGCTCGGAGGGAAGGAGAGAAAGGGAGAGGCGGAGGGAGGAGAAAGGGAGGGAAGGAGGAAAGCTGAGGGGAGTGAGGGAAGAGAAGGAGGCAGCGTGGGAGGGAAGGATGGAGGAAGGGAAGGTGAGGGGAATGTAGGGAGAGACGGGAGGAATGGAGGAAACGAGGGAAAGAGGCAAAGGTAAGTTAGGGGAGGGAGGGAAAAGTGAAAAAAAATATGGGGAAAGCCGGAAGTGAATCAGAGGGAGAGGAAAAAGGAGAGGGAGGGAAGGAGGGAGGGGAAAGGAATGGAGGGAGGGGAGATATGGAGAAGAGGGGAAATGAATCAGGAGAGGAAAAGGAAGGGGAGGAAGGGGAAAGGAGGGAGGGGAGGCATGGAGAGAAGGATGAATCAGAGAAGGACGCGTGGGAGGAAGGAAGTGAGAGGGAGGGGAAGAGAGGAAGAGGGGAGGGGAAGAAAGAGGGGAAAAAACTCTTGACGTCATTCCTTCCCCTTATCTCAAGCTTTACTGCCAAGAATTACTCCTCGTTCTCCTTCTTCCCGTTTTCTTTGCCTTGCTTATTTCCTCCTCTCCTCGTTTTCTTTGTTTGCCTTCCTTTAAATCTGTGAGGACAAAGGAAAGCAAAATGTAAAGTTTTTTTTTTAAGTTTTCCCCCCAAAAAAAATAATGAAAAGTTATTAATTTTCCTCTAATTAATGAGTTATTAATTTTCCCAAAATAACTGAAAGAAAGTTATCAATTTTCCAAAAAAATTGTTGAAAAGTTATTAAGTTTCCCCATGAATAAAGAAGAATGTTATTAATTTCACAAAGATAAAGAAAAGTTATTAATTCCTCCAAAAATCATTAAAAAGTTATTAATTTCTCCACAAAATAATGAAAAGTTATTAATTTCCCTCCAAAATAATTGAAAGTTATTGAATTTTCTCAAAAAATAATGAAAAGTTATCAGTTTCCCCAAAATAATGAAAAAAAAAAATTTAATTTCCCCCAAAATAATGAAAAAAAATATTAATTTCCCCCCTAAAAAATTGAAAAGTTATTAAATTTTCCCAAAGAGGAAAAAAGTTACAATTCACTTTTCCCAGAATAACGAATAAAGGCTCTTCTTAGGTTTCCCTCCAATAATAATAAAAAAAAAAATCTTGAATCTCCCACAAAAATAAGGATAAAAAGATAATTTTTAAGTCTCCCTTAAAAAAAAAATAAAGGAAAAATGTAAAAAGTTATTCTTGATTCTCCGTAAAAAGTAAAAAAAAAAAAAAAAACTTCTTTCGTCTCCCCTCTATGACTTTACGTTTTCTTATAATTAGCGGAGGGAAAGAAAATGGAGAGTAATTAAAAGATTATGACTGGGGGAGAAAACATTGAACTTAAAAATACGTGGAATGGTGAAATAACCGTGAATTTTTTAACCTAGAATCCGCCATCTTGAACCTAACGAAAGAACACAAGAACACACGGGGGGTGGGGGGTGCAGGAAGCCATCAGGTCTACGCGTGGCAGTCCCTGTATAAAACATGGCTGCCTATTTCCACCTGTCATCTCTATACCTAAATTTCTCTCATCTTTTTAAAACCCTCTAATGACTCAACACTAACAACCTGAGTCTATTAATTTATCACTATATGAGAACTAATTTCTTATTTTCACCTGTCATATAATTTGTCTAATTTCTTAAAGCTCCGTATTAACTCAACGCTAACAACCTAATTACTGAGTCTACTCCGTTCATCCGCCACTCTATTTGTCAGCCAATTTTTTCTATGTTTAAAAAAATCTGACTCCCGCTGACCTTGAACCCAATATTTCTTGCCCTACCCTGATTACTGATTCTGGCGATTTTGATTGAACCACCCTCGTTAGGACACTTGGGGGACGTCAGCAAAATTCTTAGGATCAGCAACCGGGAGAGAACAAGAAATCACGGGTTCAAGCTTGAAAAATTTAGGTTTAAGAAAGAGATAGGAAGAAATTGGTTCTCAAATAGAGTAATCATGTTAGTGCTAAGACAATAGGGAGCTTTAAAAGAAGATTAGACGGGTTTATGGATGGGGATGATAGGTGGAAACAGGTAGGTATATTTCATTCAGGGACTGCCACGTGTAGGCCTAGTGGCTTCTTGCAGCTTCCCTTATTTCTTATGTTCTTATGTTCTTATGTTCTCGTAAGCTTGTCCTACTCTGATTACTGACCCTGAGGACTTTGCTTGGATCACCCTCGTTACGCCCCTCAGGACACTTCAGTACCGGTCTTAGGTCCCCTCTTAATCTTGTCCTGCCCTGATTACTGACCCTAATTAGTTTGTTTGGATCATTGTCGCAATTATTAAGTCGTTCAGTTTCTTTCAATTTTGCTATGCCTCAAGGATAACATTTTTCTATGCCTTAAGTGCCAAATTATTCTGTGTCTTGGTTAATGAAAGATAGAAAGAAAGAAATGAAAGAAAAGAAACGAAGAAGGGAATGTATGTATGAATGAATGAAGGAAGGAAGGAAGGAAAGGAGAAAGAAAGAAAAGTTATGCTCGTGTATTAAATCATATATACATTTTGAAACCAGACTAAACCTTCCACTTATTTACCTCTCTCTCTCTCTCTCTCTCTCTCTCTCTCTCTCTCTCTCTCTCTCTCTCTCTCTCTCTCTCTCTCTCTCTCTCTCTCTCTCTCTCTCAGTACTGACTGTTTTGCTATTTTTGTATTAATTGGTCAATCTGGGTCAAGGCAGGTGAGTGAGTGTGTGTGTGTGTGTGTGTGTGTGTGTGTGTGTGTGTGTGTGTGTGTGTGTGTGTGTGTGTGTGTGTGTGTGTGTGTGTGTGTGTGTGTGTGTGTGTGTGTGTGTGTGTGTGTGTGTGTGTGTGTGTGTGTGTGTGTTTGTGGGTCTTCATCACCTTGATTAGCAATTGTTATTTGATGATGATGA
>NC_087187.1:4477500-4482500 GCF_035594125.1 Scylla paramamosain
TCCTCCTCCTCCTCCTCCTCCTCCTGCTTGGCACTGTTTGGCATCCTACGTCATCCTAGAAATTTCCTTTAGCTCTACCTGGCACCCTACTGCTGGTGTGGCACTGTAAGGTGGCTCTGGATATCCTCTTGGCACTACTTGGCACCATATCGTCCACGTGGCACTATATATTATCCTAGGAATCAATTTTGACACTATTCGGCACCCTATTTAAAAGTGGCACTCTTAAGTCACCCTGAAGACCTCCTTGGCACTTCCTGGTATCCTAATGATCACGTGGCACTATATTTCTCTAGAATATCCCTTAGCACTCTCTTGGTAACGTGGCACTCTACGTCACGCTGGAGATCGATCTGGCACTGTCTGGCACTGTGGCACCCTATTGCTAAAGTGGCACTCTAATATCCTTGAAATTCCCCTTGGCACTCCCTGCTACCCTATCGTTTATGCGGCACTGTCACCCTAAAAATTCTCATTGGCTTTCCCTGGGGCCCTGACGCTTGGGAGACATCCTTTAATCACCCTGATAACCTTGGCACTCTTGAGAATCACTGTAAAAGTCACCCTGGAAACTTCTTTGGCCTGTTACTTAATTGGCACTTTTAAGGATTATGTTTGGCACTTTATTCACGCTGGAAATCCCCTTGGCACTCTATGGCTGAAGAGGCACTGTCAGGTCACCCTTGTATTTCCTTCTGGCACTCTATGGCACTGTTAAGTCACCCTAGAATCCTCTTTGGCACCCTTGGCATTGCTGTCACCCTTATATTTAGCTTTGACACCCTTTGGCACTGTTAAGTCACCCTTGTATTTCCCTATGACACCCTTTGGCACTGTTAATCACCCTGAACTCCTCTGGCACCCTTTGGCACTGTTAACTCACCCTGAAATCCCTTTTTGGTACCCTTTAGCACATTTGGCATTGATAAGTCACTTCTGTATTCCCCTTTGGCACTCTGGCACCCTTGGGAAGTCACTATTAATGGCACCCTTGGCTCTTCATAAGGTGGCACTGTTAGGGAAGACGATGGCACTCTACCTCACCTTGAAACTTGGCACTGTTACGGAGGGGGGGGAAGGAGAACGCTAACAGTGAGAGTGGGCAGGGAGAGGGACTAACGGTGAGACAGTGATGGTGAGAGGTGAGAGGCAGGGAGAGGCTAATAGTGAGAGGTAAGGGAGAGTGAGAGGGGCTAATGGTGAGAGGTAAGGGAGAGTGAGAGGGCTAATGGTGAGAGGTAAGGGAGAGTGAGAGGGCTAATAGTGAGAGGTAAGGGAGAGTGAGAGGGCTAATGGTGAGAGGTAAGGGAGAGTGAGAGGGGCTAATGGTGAGAGGTAAGGGAGAGTGAGAGGGGCTAATGGTGAGAGGTAAGGGAGAGTGAGAGGGCTAATGGTGAGAGGTAAGGGAGAGTGAGAGGGCTAATGGTGAGAGGTAAGGGAGAGTGAAAGGGCTAATGGTGAGAGGTAAGGGAGAGTGAGAGGGCTAATGGTGAGAGGTAAGGGAGAGTGAGAGGGACTAATGGTGAGAGGTAAGGGAGAGTGAGAGGGCTAATGGTGAGAGGTAAGGGAGAGTGAGAGGGCTAATGGTGAGAGGTAAGGGAGAGTCTAATGGTGAGAGGTAAGGGAGAGGCTGATGGTGAGAATGAGACTCCTCGTTCCTCCGTCACCTTTGTGTTACGATACAACACCTGGAGGGAGAGGAGGGAGAGGAGAGAGAGAGAGAGAGAGAGGGAGAGGAGAGAAGGAGGGAAAAACACAGGCTGGGAAGGAGAGACAGAGAGGGAGAAGGAAGGGGAGAGAGAGGGAGAGGGAGGAGGGACAGGAGAGGTAGAGGCTTAGGAGAGAGAGACAGAGGGAGGGAGAGGCAGGGGGATGGAAGGAAAGGTTGGGAGAGGGAAGCTGGGAGAGAGAGGCAGGGAGAGGTGGAGGGAGAGTGGAGGGAGAGTGGCGGGCAGACGGCGCACTCTCCTCAGTCCTGTGGTGGATCTCGTGCAGTGAGGACGTGTACCTGGGAGAGTTCGGGAGAGCTTTGTATTCGCACCCCCACCCCCCCCTGCCCCCGCCCCGCCACGCCCCGAGGTAAGACATACGCCATACACCACGTACACACAGACACGTACACATACACACATACACACATACATACACATATCCTTCGGTGCAGATACCTTTAAGGACACTCCCAGTAAGGACACGTACGAAGGATGCAAGGATACTCCCTACATCTAACCTCCTTTCGGTCCGTGGCTCTCTCTCTCTCTCTCTCTCTCTCTCTCTCTCTCTCTCTCTCTCTCTCTCTCTCTCTCTCTCTCCCGTTCGTGGTCCTTTAAAACTAGTACTTAAAACGTACTTAAAACAAGGGGCGGGGCGTGGGACTTAAAGGTGAGGTTTTAAGGGGTCTTCCACAGCATCCTTAAAAAAAATATTCGTTCGTTATCTTCACTATCATCACCATCATCTTCTATTTCTTATTCGTGACCTAAAATCCCTAAATAACTAAAACCCTAAAGCGCCCTTAAAATAAAGGAAAGGGTGAAATTTTAAGGGTTTTCCATCTCACCCTTAAATAAGAATAACCTTTCACTATCACCATCATCATCTTCACCTTCCGTTTCTTCTTCGTGAGCCTAAAACCCTAAAACGCCCTTAAAATAAAGGAAAGGGTGAGATTTTAAGGGTTTTTCCATCTCACCCTTAAACAAAGTGCTCTTTCACTATCACCATCATCATCTTTCTCATCTTCTTCCTCATATTGTTGACCCTAAAAACCCTAAAATCCTCTTAAAATAAAGGAAGGAATGTGTGATCTAAGAATGAGGTTTTTTAAGGATTCTTCCACCTCATCCTTTAAAAAAAAACACTCCCTTACTATCACCATTATCATCTTCACAATCTTTTCTCTCGTATTTGTGACCCTTAAACCCTAAAATTCTCAAAAAAATGAAGGAAGGAATGTGTGACTTAAATATGAGGTTTTTTAAGGGATTTTCCACCTCATCCCTTAACAAAGCACTTCTTAAATATCATCAATTTCCATCTCTGACCCTAAAAGCCCTAAAAACGTCCCTTAAATAGAGACAGTTGTGTGACTTGAAAAGGTGAGATTTTAAGGGGTCTCCTATTTAATCCTTTCCATTCTCTGGCCCTAAAAATCCTAAAAATGTCCCTTAAACAATGAAGGGTTACCTAAAGAAATGAGGTTTTAAGGGGTCTTATCGCATCCCTTAAGAAAACACACCTTCACTATCATTTTTATCATTATCTTCACCTCCCATCTCCTATTCACAGCCTAAAAACCCTAAAAATGTCCCTTAAACAAAGAAGGGTTACCTAAAGAGATGAGGTTTTAAGGGACCTCTTATCGGATCCCTTAAGAAAACATTCCTTCACTAACATCATCATCATCATCATCTATTTCTAACTCATGACCCTAAAATCCCTAAAAATGTCCCTTAAATAAAGACAGTTGGGTCACTTAAAGAGGGGAGACTTTAAAAAAACATCCTTAAACCACACCCTTAAGAAACTAAGTGATACAGGTATGCTACAGTTAATCTACAGGTACCGCCTCTTAGAATCCCTAAAGGTATCTTGAAATTCCCTTAACAAAGACAGGTAAGGGGAATTGAAAGACCTGACATTTTAAGAGGGCATTGTAACACACCTACAGTAACTCGTTTATAACTTATCCCAACCTAACTTAGTCTGACATATATCTATCTAACCTAATTTATCCTAACGTAACTTAACCTAATCTTACCTAACATTATCTAACCTAACCTTAACCTAACTTAACCTAACCTAATCTAACCGAACTTGATAATCTACCTTTATCTAATCTAACCTGACCTAACGTAACTTAATCTAACCTGACCTAACGTAACTTAACCTAACCTGACCTAACCTAACATTACCTAACATATATTTGCCTAACCTAACCTAACTCAACCTCACCTAACCTGTCTTTATCTCACCTAACCTGACCTAACGTAACTTAACCTAATCTGACCTAACCTTAACCTAACCTAACCTAATCTAACTGAGCCTACCCTACCTTTGTCTAATCTAACCTGACCTAACGTAACCTAACCTGACCTGACCTAACCTAACATTACCTAACATATATTTGCCTAACCTAACCTAACCTAACCTAACCTAACCAAACCTAACGCAGCCTTCACTAACCTAACCTAACCTAACCACACATCATAAGCTCCCGAACTAAAACACTCATTATTGGTAAGCGCCCGAACAAATCTGTAGTAGTCTCGTTGGTTAGCTAGCAAACGAAAAAGAGTGACAGTGGAGCTGACCCTTAGAGTATTGATAGACTGTTAGTACTGAGTTTGGAAGGAAACGAATTAGATCACAGTTTTTCCTAATGACTCGAGGACACGACGGGGACAAGGACGAAATATGACGGAAGGAAGGGCAACTTGGTACTCTAAGCTACTGGTACACTGGTGGAAACTGTCAGTGGTAAGGACAGAAGAAGGAAACTAGATTGCTTTATACAGGTGATGTGGATTAACCTGCTCTTGATCTTTTTTTTGCAGCTTTGGTCGTCGTTGTTCAAAGTACTGTCAATATATTTCCACGGACACACAGAAATAAAGAGAGAGAGAGAATGGGAAGTTAAATTTGTCTTTTCTACATAACTTAGTACAAGGATGAGTCTAAAAAGCTACAGGAGATTAAGAAAAGAGTTGTCTAGCAGTGAAGAGGTTTAAAATCCCTAAAGCGAAGATGGGTGACTTAAAAATTTGAGAAGAGAGAATAGGAAGTTCGTGTTTTTTTTTTTTTTAGGTTACAGAACAATTTTGGGGGTCTTCAATACAATGGTGGATCTAAAGAGCGGTAAATGACTATGGGGAAAAATTTGTCTGGCTGTAATGTTTTCATGCGTGCACAGAACACAAGGGAGATAACAAGAAGAGTGTCTTTCCTACGTTACAGAAGAAATCAAGGGAGTTCAATACAAGGATGAAAGTTTGAAAAAG
>NC_087187.1:4487500-4502500 GCF_035594125.1 Scylla paramamosain
AGTGCACTAAAAAGATGTCTCAGGGTGGTTAGCAATTAAGGAAACATCTGCCGGATACCAGTGAAAGGGTTAAAATCTGATATCCTTGGAAAAATCTTAGTATTTTTTTTTACTGCAAGGCGTGAAAAGTTTTAGAAAAGAGATTGAAGTGTTTGAAAATAGGTCTCTCTCTCTCTCTCTCTCTCTCTCTCTTACTTATCAATTTCTCGTCCTTTCCTTCCTCTTTTATTCCTTTCCTACTCCTTATTTTTCAGTCTCTTTCTCTCCTTTCCTTTCTTTTTTTTCATTTCCCCGTCTCCCTTTTCTTCCTTGTTCTTCTTACATATGTATTCTACGCCTTTTCCATCTTCCTTCTCCTCGTCACTCTTGAAAATAAAACATAACGATAATCAAACAAAGGAACCTAACCACACGTATTAATACAAGCGTGTGGTAGTTTTGTAGGATGTATGAATATAATACACGAAAAATCTCTCTCTCTCTCTCTCTCTCTCTCTCTCTCTCTCTCTCTCTCTCTCTCTCTCTCTCTCTCTCTCTCTCTCAGCAGAAAACGTGATTACTGTGATTACGTTCCGCCCAAATCTGTGTTTAATTCCCAGCCAAACGAGGCAAACTGAGGCGCGCCGACACACACGCACAGAATTACTGGGGTTTCTGATAAATGCTCGTGTGGAATTGTTAGTGTTGTAATTAGTAGTAGTAGTAGTAGTAGTAGTAGTAGTAGTAGTAGTAGTAGTAGTAGTAGTAGTAGTAGTAGTAGTTAGGTTAGGTTAGGTTAGGTTAGGTTAGGTTAGGTTAGGTTAGGTTGGTTAGATAGTCAGTCAGTTAGGTTAGGTTAGGTTAGGTTAGGTTAGGTTAGGTTGGTTAGATAGGTTAGGTTAGGTTAGGTTAGGTTAGGTTAGGTTAGGTTGGTTAGATAGGTTAGGTTAGGTTAGGTTAGGTTAGGTTAGGTTAGGTTAGGTTAGGTTAGTTGGTTAGGTTAGGTTAGGTTAGGTTAGGTTAGGTTAGGTTAGGTTAGGTTAGGTTAGGTTAGGTTAGGTTAGGTTAGGTTGGTTAGATAGTCAGTTAGGTTAGGTTAGGTTAGGTTAGGTTAGGTTAGGTTAGGTTAGGTTAGGTTAGGTTGGTTAGATAGTCAGTTAGGTTAGGTTAGGTTAGTTGGTTAATTGATCTGTCAGTCAGTTAATTAGAGGCAAATACCTGTTAAACTAACAATTATAATCCCCTCTCTCTCTCTCTCTCTCTCTCTCTCTCCGGGAATTGAGAAGGTGATCACGCCCATAACTCCATGATGGCGGCGCTAACGACCCTAATGACTTGTGAACACCTTATTACACTCGCCTCACTGTGCGCCCTGAATCACCGCCACCACCTTGTTCAGGGCGTCTCGTTAAGGGTGGTGGTGGTGGTGGTGGTTGTGGTAGAGGTGGTAGTAATAGTCTTAGAGTCAATAATCAGAACAATAGTGGTAGTAATAGTAATAGTGGTAGTGGTGGGGGTGTTATTTATCTATTTATTTTTTTATGTAAGATGGTCACTGGCCAAGGGAAATAAAAAAAAGAGGAAAAGAGGAAAATAATGCTGGTGAGGTGCCGGTTCCGAAAGATATGCTAAGAGAATCATCGAACAATTGAAGGACAAGTGTTTTCAAAGAGTTCATGTCACTGGAAGGAGGAAATACAGCAGCAGGCAGGGAGTTCCACAGTTTACCAGAGAAAGGGATGAATGTTTGAGAATACTGGGAATTTCTGAGGCACTGAATGATACTAAGTTTGCTCTGCCCCAGTCAGAAATTTTAGAGAGATCAAAAGTCAGGGTTTCTGCGGCTTCCCTGCGTGAACTGTAGAACTTGTAGTTGTAGTAGTAGTAGTAGTAGTAGTAGTAGTAGTAGAGGTAAAAGTAGTAGTAGTAGTAGTAGTAGTAGTAGTAGTAGTAACAGAAGTAGTAGTAGCAGCAGCAGTAATAGTAGATACGATAATAAATTAAGAGTTTAAACTTAATGAAGATTTCTAAAAGAGATAGGCAGAAACTGGTTCTCCAATAGACTGATGGATGAATGGACCAGACTCAGTAATCAGGCTGTTAGTGCTGAGTCAATAAGGAGTCTTGAAAGATTAGACATATTTATGAATGGGAATGATAGATGAAAATAGGCAGGCATTTTTATACAGGGACTGCCACGTGTAGGCCTGATGGCTTCCTGCACCAACCCTTGTGTTCTTATTTTCAGTTGCATAACATTTGACATTCAACCGTACGTTCATCTTCACTATCATTACCATACATCACTATCTGTTACTATCATTAATGGTCTACTGTTCCCTTGCAGCTGCTGGTGAATGTTCCACCGTGCCTGGCCACTTGAAGGGACTGAGGCGAGGAGGGAAGCCCGCCTGTTATATACCCTCGGGCACGCAGGAAGCCCCGCCCCCACCCAGGCACCATACGCACAAATCAGCCAATCCGGTGCAGGGTGGCGGGTAGGCGACCAATCACAACTCATCCCTCGGACCTCCCTCAGTCCCTGCTTGGCCAAGAAATCAAAACAAGGTGGAAAAAAAGTGGACGGTTTTGTGGTTCTTTTCCGAGACTTATTTCGTGAGTGGAAAATTTTTTTGATTCTTTTTTTTTGTTTAGTGTTTGTTTTGGAAAAGTGATAAGTTTGGAGTTTTTGAGTAGAGAAATTATTTAAACGAGGAAAATTAATAGAAAAGAGAAGTGAGACGTTAAAAGATCAAAAGTGAGAGAGAAGATAATAATATTATAGTGAAATGATAGAAAATAAAACAAAACAAAAAACAAAAGAAAGTCAGAAATGTTGAAAAAAAAGAAAAAAGAAAAAAAGAAAAGCCAACAAGTCAAATAAAAAAAAAAAAAAAAGAATTAATCCCGCCTAACTGCCCGTCCTTAAATTTCAAAAAACAAAACAAAACAAACAAACGAACAAACATGAAAAAAGAAGAAAAACAAAAACCAAAAAAAAAGTGAAGAAAAAAAACTGAGAGAAAACAACAACATGAAAACAAAAAACAAAAACAAACATTACCTCAAAGAAAAGAAAAATAGAAAACGAGGAAAATAAAAAAAGAAAACGGAAAACATTACACTCATCGTTTCCAAGTTCCATCCTATTCTAAAAATAAAAAAATCTAAAAAAAAAAAAAAAAGTATCGCATGTACGTAGTTCTAACATTCGTACACACGTAGACAGACACGCGCAGATCACGTACGTACATATTCACGTACACACAGTCACTTTCTCATGTCTCAGAAAGCTTTGTAAATTTGCTTGTTTGTTAGCCAGCACGAAAGAGGCACAGGAGACGAAAGAAGAAAAAGAAGAAGAGGAAGAAGAAGAAAAGAATAAGAAGAAGGAGAAGGAAAGTGAAGGAAAAGAAAGAGGGAAAAAAAAGGAAAAGGAAAACCAGCACGTACGATTTTCTCACAAACTAATTTAATCAAAACAGAAACTAAAATAAATAAAAAAAAGAAACTATGCCATAAAAATGTAAAAAAATATATATATACATAAAAAAAGCTGACCTTGAAATTCCCTGACACTTTTCTCCCTCTGTTTATTTCCCTTCTCTAAATTTTCCTCTCCTTCTCTCCTTACGCCAAAGTGAGAGAAAGGAAGAAGAAAAAAAAAAAAGAATGATAAAAAAATGCAAAGGGAAAGAAAACAAGAGGGAGGAAAGTGATGAAAAGGAATAAAAAGTCCCAAAGTCCGTTTTCTATGCCATTGCTCAAGGGAGACTGCTTCAAAATACTAAGAAAAGTGACGATGTTCTGTAAAACTGTGCCTCCTGTTAGCTACATATATATTTTTTGTCCCTCTCTCTCTCTCTCACTCTCACTCTCACTTATAAGGTACTAGCAAGTCACTTTTCGCTCACCTCTTGGGTTGCTGTGGCAAGTGGTGTTAATATCTACCGCTGAGATGCTTTAGTCGGGTTTTACTTAATAGATACTTATATATATACGTACTTACATACATACATACATACCTAGTTTTTACAATAGTGGGACCAGTTTGTACAGACTTAGAGAAAATGGGAACTGAAAGAAAACGGGGTTGCGTGCCTGTGTTTGTGGTTTTCCGTGCGCTTGTGTGCTTTTGTGTGTGTGTGTGTGTATGTGTGTGTGCCTGGGTGGGTAGGTGTGGTGGTAAGATGCATCACACGTATTTTGGAGTTTGAAATGATATCAAAATTAATACTAACACGTTCATTGTCGTATTATGTGTTCATCTTCCTCCATTGGTGCATTTGGTGGTGTTTGTCTATGTGTCTTGGTTCACAATACTTCACTGTTTCTTTCTAATACGATTTTTTCTTTTTTTATTCTGCTTTTAATTGTTATTTTTGTGGTGAATTTTTGCGATAGAAAGTGTTCAAATCTTAGCGTTCCTGGTCTTAATGTTACGTCTGTTTTGCCTGTTTTGGTGTTCGTCTGTGTGTTTTGGTTTACGATACTTTACAATTTCTTTCTAATTCGATTCTTTTTTTTTTCTTTTAATTGTTATTTTATTTATTTATTTTTTTTTGTGGCGAATTTTGCGACAGAAAGTGTTCAAGTTTTAGCGTTCCTGATCTTAATGTTACGTCTGTTTTGTGCGTGAAATCATGAGTTTCTTTGGTATTAAGTTTTTATTACTAATTTTTCGTGCCAAATTTTGCGATCGAAGGGGTGTCAAATTAAAGCATTCATTCTCCACAATTCAGCGTCTGTTTTATGAATGTAATCACAGTAGTTGTTTTGGGGATTAGGTGTTATCGATATTTTCCTTAAAAACAGGAAAAAAGAAAAAAAGATAAACACGAATACGACATGTTAAGGACGTGTTCAGTTCGTTTTAACTTACAGTATTTTTTTTTTTGCATAATTGATATATTTTAGAATTTTCAAAGTGATAAATAAAGCTACATCATTTTTACAGTAGTAGATTATAGATTTTTTAAAACGTAGATAATATTACCCATGAAATTCTATATTTTAACATTTCTAGTGACGAGGAAATGACAATCAAAGGAATCTCGTTTCATATATTTTTGAAAGACGAAAAATAACAAAAAAAAAATTACGATTATCAACAATGAACGAGAAAAAAAAAATACACTGAAAAAAAAAAAAAAAACTCAACTTTGCGTGTGAATGTGTGCGTGTGTGCATGCATGCGCGTGTGTGCTACTTTAGTGTTACTTTTCCGTTCATTTTTAGTGTTGCGATCCTTGAGCCTAACGAGTAACGATGTAACGGTACTGTAAATAGCACTAATTAACCTGTCCCTCACACCTTTACCTGTAAGAACCCCTCCCCACCAGTCACCACGCTTAATACACCTTCTTATAAACTATCTTAATACATAACTGATACTAACCACGAAGCTAAAGAATATATACATACACACCTGTTTATATAAGGAAGGCTATACATACAAAGGCTTCATGTATACTTATTCACTCCTAGATGACTCACACAGGCCCTTAAGTATGCCACAGAGGGCGTGAAGTGTGTTAAGTAATGTGAGATGAGATTGTGTTAAGTGAGTGAGGTAAAGGTTGTATTGGTGTTGCTGTTCGTTTAATTGGTGTTCGGACAGGTGTGGTGATGTGTGGTGAGGTGTGGTGAGGTGAGTGTGTGTGTGTGATTTAAGTAGTATTCTGGTGCTGACTCGATGTATTTCTGGGTGTTGTGATGATGGTGATGATGGTGATGATGGTGATGATGAGTTGTTTGTAGTGATGCTTATGTTACGATGATTGATGATGGTGGTGATGATTTCAAGCTATGAGTGTTGTGATGATGATGATGATGATGATGATGATGATGATGATGATGATGGAATATGATATGGGCAGAGGAAAGTTGATATTGATGATGTAAGATAAACCCATGATGATGATGATGATGATGATGATGATGATGATGACAGCCTAATCAAAACTAACCATCTGTGTCTGTCTGTCTGTCTCTTTCGTCTCTTAAGTCTGTTCACCGCGCGAATCTCAAAAGTCTCACTCAGGGAAGCAGAAAATGGAAAATGGCAAAAAAAAAAAAAAAGTGAAAAAAAGTGAATAAAAGAAAAGATCAAGAGGGAAAGAAAAATAATAAACAAATGAATAAACAGCTGTAATAAATAAAATAATATACGGCTAAATTAATCAACTTTCTCTTTTTCTTGTCTATTTTATTTTATTATTGAGGAAGACAGGCCAAGGATGAAAAAAAAAAAATAAATAAATAAATAAAAACTTTAAAATGCCGCTCCTAAAAAAAAAAGAACCAAAACAATCACAGAATTTTATTTATTTTATTTATTTATTTATTTTTAAGTCAATGAATACAGAAAGGCAATATTTTCAAAGCACATTAACATATACTATCCTTCACTACAACCTCATTACATGTACAACTGGAAAAAAAAACAAAAACTCAAATTTACGATTGAAAAACAAAAATTCACTTAGACCACGCCACGAAAAATATTAAACTGAAATGATTTGTCTTGTAGTCTTTTTCCCTTTCTTTGTTCCTTCCTCCACCATACTTGCCCTTGACACCCGCGGCGCACCTTGAACACGAGCACTTAATTACCTCGACACACAGAAGTTACCTCGGCACCTCCAGGGAACTATGGAGAGGCGGCATTCTTTGCACTAATAATCCCCGCGTGGCTCACTGCGACGCGCGATGTGGGAGCGAGATGAGACGCTGATCACATTTCGTACAGATGTGAAGTACCTTTTTTTTTTTTTTTTATCATCAAACTTGTAATGAAGAATAATCTGTAACTGGTCAATTGTGCGTGTGATAAAAAAAAAAAAAATTCAAGTGAAAAATAAAAGTAGCCGTGAAAATTTTTGAAACGTTATGGTAAAAAAATAAAAAAAAAAGGAAAAGAAAGGCGAATATTTGAATTAGGCTTTAAAGAAACTGGATAAGTGAGGATAATTTTTTTTTTTATCAAAGTTTTCTTTATCAGACTTTAACGAAAACAGATAAAACATTTCTGATTAAACATTCGTAAAAAAAAAAAGAAACAGATAAGAACGATTTTTTTTTTTGTGAAACTTTGCCCCCCCCCCAAAAAAAAAGGGAAAAAACTCACTTCTCTGTTGCTTTCCTCACCCCATAAAAAAAAAAAGAAAGGAAAAAAAAAAGGGAAAAATCTGAAGTGTTTAAAATATCTGCCAAATTAGTTGCGAAATGTATAGAACTGCACGTGTATAATGCATGATTCATGTATACGAGAAAGTTTATTATTACCCTTATCAATAATAAATAAATAAATAAATAAATAAATAAATAAATAAATAAATAAATAAATAAAAGCAGAAAAGATGATCATTTAAAGAAGCATAAAATAAGAAAATAAAAAAAAGTCGACGTTTGCCATTTTCCACAGTCTGAGTTTCCTGAGAAGAGTGGGCAAGACAGAGCCAAGCAGAGCCGTACAGAGCCAAGCAGAGCCACACTAACCATCAACCTACGTGTAGCATCTATTATGGAGCTTTTTTTTTTTTCTTTGCCAGATTTGCATGACCCGGGTATCCTATCCACGCCGCTGTGCTCAAGCCAATGCCACGCCCGCCCCTCGCGCCACAAGACAATGCTGTACTCACTGCTAAACACACGAGTCAAAAAAGTCACAAGAAAATCAAGAAAAGAATATATATAAACTGAAGCTTCAGTTGAAAAAAAAAAATCCAAAATGAAGTTTCGAAAAAAATCCGAATTGAAGGTTAAATAAAAAAAATGAAGGAAAAAAAGGTTTAATTTCGGGGGAGAATAATAATTATTTGTGTTTTAGTGATTTTTTTTTTTTTATTCGCATGAACATTTGTATTATTTTTTTTAACACTCTTGTTGGTAAATACTTACTTGCACAGTCTTGTAATGAAGAGTAATCTGTAATTGGTCAATTGTGTGTGTGGTAAAAATATATATAAAAAAAAAAAATTCAAGTGAAAACAAAAGTAGCCGTGAAAACTTTAGAAACATTATGGTAAAAAAAACAAAAAAATACGCAAATTTTAAGAAACATCAATTAATTCGTTATGAGTTTTACCACTGAAGCTGATTGATTGATTAAGCTTAAGCGTTACTGCAGGAAGCAAAATCATGTGCACCGCTGAAGTAGATCAGTAAGTAGGAATAGTGAAATAAATAAATAAATAAAAAAAAAGAATCGAAATAAAAAGCAAAAAAAAAAAAAAAAAAGGCTGTTACAGTGGAAAGGAATGTAAACTTCACAAAAAACTTTCACCACTTTGAAGAAAAATAGCAAAAGAGCATCGGAAAATTTCGTTATTTGCTAAAAAAAAAAAGTAGAGCAGAACAGCACCTAAAAAAAAAAATAAATAAATAAATAAATGAATAAATTAAAAAAACATCAATATATTGTCACTGTCAGAACAAAATAGTGAAAAAAAAAAACATCAAAAATTCATTAGATAAAATAAATAAATAAATGAAAATACAAGAAACACCCGAGACAAAAATATCGAAAACTCCATCACAGAAAAAAAAAAAAAAAGCGAAAAGAAAAATAATCAGGGCCCCCCCGAAACACCCCCAATAAAATAAATAAATAAACAAATAAATAAAATAAAATAAACAAATAAACAGATAAATAAATAGATAAAAAGAATAATAACTACAATCTGACCCTGTGTACACGCGGCGACCTTGAACCCTACACGTAAAAATGAAACGAAATTGTGCCTTCATCTGTGACGCTGACTGTACGTGTCCCTGAAACCCTAATGCGCCCCCTCCCCCGCCAGTCGCTCCCTAAAACTATACCCACTCCCCGAAAACACTCCCTGCTCTCACAAAACGTTTCTCTGCTACCCAAAACGTTTTCCACTCCCAAAACACACGAGGTCCCCAAAAAACACCCTACGGAACCCAAAAACGTTCGCCTTCAGATCAAAAAAACGTTTCCCACAATCCTCAAAACGTTTTTCGAGTTCCAAAACGTTTTCCAGCGTCCCGAAATACCCCCTACCCCCAAAAACGTCCCACCATGCCATCCTAAAACGTTTCTCTAGCCACAAACGTTCAACTCACATGCCCCAAAACGTTCTCTTCATCACAAAACGTTTCCTAGGCCTATCAAACCCCCCAGGTGAGTCCCAAGTACCCCCCCAGGTCCCCTCAAAAGCCGCTTCCTCGCAAACCCCGCCGCTACACCTGACGCAGAGAATATAAAGGGAAACGAAGGAATAATAACAATAATAAACTGCCCGCTAGTAAATCCAAAACGAGATAATCAAAATAAAAAGCAAAAAAAATAATGTGAAATAAGTGATAATTCTTTACTTACAAAACATACAAATAAAACCTGGTTGATTTTTTTGTTTTTGTTTTGTTGTTTTTCTTGCTTACTATCCCTCCAGTAAATAAATGAATAAAAAAAATAAATAAACAAACCTTGAAGTTACCTCACTCAGCCCCCCCCCACTCCCCCCAAAAAAATAATAAACAAATAAATAAAAAATATAAATAAACATCCTATTTTGAAAAAAAAAAGCATACAACCATATCGCGTTTTCTTTTTGACGGTCTAATTTTTAAGGGATGACTAAAGCAGAGTTTTATCTGTGTATATCATTACTTACTAGGGATTAGCTTATTGACGTGCTTGTTGTTAATGTATTTTTTATATATATATTTATTTCTCTCTCTCTCTCTCTCTCTCTCTCTCTCTCTCTCTCTCTCTCTCTCTCTCTCTCTCTCTCTCTCTCTAAATTTTCTTATCTACTTAGCTTATTTTTTTTCGTTCCTTTCCTTCATGTCTCTCTCTCTCTCTCTCTCTCTTGAAGTATTACTGTTGTTGCTTTATAGAAAACGAGATGAAGGTATAATATTAGTATTTATATTATGGATTCCTAGGTTACCGACTGCTGGGTATTTAAATTTTATGACGTTTGTATAAATCTGGTCTTATTCTGTCTAATTAGTCTCTCTCTCTCTCTCTCTCTCTCTCTCTCTCTCTCTCTCTCTCTCTCTCTCTCTCTCTCTCTCTCTCTCTCTCTCTCTCTCTAAAAAGGTATTTGTACAGCGAGGTATTTCTTAATAAATATATTCCGATTCATCAGGTGTTTTTCTCTATTCCCCCCCAAAAAAAAAAAAATGTACTGCAATTTTAACTCTTTCACTGCCAGACAAAAATAGACAAAAATGTTTCCTTTAATGGACAGGTATAAATTTTTGGACACTATTCTTGCGGTCAACATTCTTAAAATAGTTTGTGGCGCGGAGACAAAAGTCAACTCTCCGTTTTCTCTTTTTTCTCTCCCGTGTCTCCATGCCAGCAAATTTTACCTGGGATAGGAAGTGTAGGAGGAAAAGGATTATGTGAAGCTGCTCATCCTGCTCCTCCTCCTCCTACTCCTCCTACTACTACTACTACTACACACCATCTCTATTACAGGCAGTACGTGGTTCTATTGCTGTGGTATTTTTAAACGAATGAATGAATGGATGAGTCAGTGAATGAATGAATGAATGAGTGAATAATTTAAATCACTCGTACCACAATTATATTTATTACTGCGAACATTACTACTACTACTACTACTTCTACTACTACTACTACTACTACTAACAATAATAATAATAATAATAATAATAATAATAATAATAATAATAATAATAATAATAATATGCAAAATAGACTTTATTATTTCACTCCAAGTCCTCAGAGTGAAGGAATACAAAAGGCTCGTGTTGCAATTATATACAATGATAATCTTAAGGCATAATGAATTACATATACTTTTTTAATCATCGAAAAAAATATATATATGTAACTAAAATGTAGAATAATATTTTTAAAGTACTTAGAGTCAGTTTCAAAGTACCTATGCATTCAAATTCCAAAATGTGGCGGGAGAAAATTTTGAAAAGAATAAAAAATACTGGCAAAAAAGTAACGATCTTCACAACAGCAGTAGGAAAAAAAGGAATGCAAGGTACCGGAATTATGGTAACAGTGACAAATGTGACAAGAATAATTAAGGTTTTCGCAAAAGCGGTAGTGGAAAAAACAAAAACAAAAGAGAACAATTAAATTTCGATAATAGTTACAGGGGAAAGAGAGAGATGAAAAAAAATCATTACTTTTATAATAACATAAGACGATAAAAAAGTACAGATATAATGAAAAAAATGGAAAAAAATGAAAACAGAAAAAATGAAAACTTTAATAAAACAAGAATGGACAAGAAGGTAAAAAAAAAAAAAAGTGAAATATATTGTTTGTTCGGTCAACGAAACACTGATGCATTAATAGAAGCAGGGAAAAAAGCACATTTAAGCTTTTATTTTTTTTTTCATATATTTTCGGAAATGCACCACAAGCAGAATGAGTGTGCCTTGTCATGCCGCCTCCATCACACACTGACATTAGTAGACGGCAGAAAAGCAAGTCAATAAAATGAAACAAAATAAAAAAAAAAAAAAATAAAATAAAATAAAAGGTCTTACTTGTTCCCATGTATCATTTAAAGCACAGCAAAATAATGAGAATGCTAAGATAATAATAATAATAAGAAGAATAATAAGAATAATAACAATAATAATGATAATAATAATAATAATAATAATAATAATAATCTGGTTACCTACATACGTGCACAGCAAAATAATATGCTTCTTTTTCGTTGTAAGGACAAAAATAAACAAATAAAACAATTCCAAGAGATTATAAAGGCTGAAAAAAAAAGAAAACAAAACACACACACACACACACACACACACACACACACACACACACACACACACACACACACACACACACACAGTAAGAAAACTAGGACACAAAAATACTGAATAAGTAAATTAGTAAATAAATGAATCAGCAACGTAATTAAGCCTTAAAGTATCTAATTATAAAAACAAATTAGAAAAAAGATGAAAGTCACGAAATGTAGAGATTAATTTTGGAGCATTCTTTTTTTTAATCTAAATATAACGAGACAAAAATTATTACTTTATTATTATTATTATTATTATTATTATTATTATTATTATTATTATTATTATTATTATTATTATTATTATTACCATTAATATCACATTATCATCATCATCAATTCTCTCGTTTTTCTTTTCATTTTTTTCATTATTACTATTATCTTTTTTTTTCCTTCTATTATACCACAGTCATCATCAATACACTCTCTCTCTCTCTCTCTCTCTCTCTCTCTCTCTCTCTCTCTCTCTCTCTCTCTCTCTCTTTCTCAGTCCCAACCTTAAGTAAACACATCGGCCTTATTCTCCCGCCCACATCTCTCTCTCTCTCTCTCTCTCTCTCTCTCTCTCTCTCTCTCTCTCTCTCTCTCTCTCTCTATCTCTCTCTCTTATCTCGGGCTGGTGGAGCGGCGGATGGGGAAGCGGGGCCCGGGTGCTAACCCTGGAGGAGGAAGAGGAGGAGGAGGAGGAGGAGGAGGGAAGAATAACAGAAGAGGGAGGATGAAGGGATGGAGAGATGGTTTGAAGAGATGGAGGAAGGAGGGAATGGATAGAAAGAAGGAGGAAAAGAGGGGTGGACAGAGGGAGGAAGGATGATAAAGGAGGGATGAAGGAAAGGAGATGGATAAGAGTGATGGAGAGAGGAAGGAGGGAGGGAATGGAAGGGGGAGGGAAGAAGGGATGGAGGGATGGATAGGGAGAGAAAGAGAAGATGGAGGAAATGATGTTATTATTATTATTATTATTATTATTATTATTATTATTACTCTTACCATAATTATCAACATTACTTCTATTATGATTACTGTTTTTCCTATGATTACTATTACAACTAATATACTACTACTACTACTACTACTACTACTACTACTACTACTACTGCTACTCCTTAATACAAGAAAACAATAAATAGTATCTTTTACTTTTCAATTACTACTACTACTACTACTACTACTACTACTACTACTACTACTACTACTACTACTACTACTACTACTATTATCACACGTTCACGTACCTGGGTGGGAGAAGCTGGAGAAGGGGACGGGGGGGAGGGAGCCGAAGGAGGAGGAGGTGGAGGAGGTGATGACCCTGACAGGACCAGCAGGGGACGGCGCTCCCCTCGACAGGCGCTGCAGGTCAGCGGGGAGCCCGCTGCGGACTTGTGGGTTCATATAGAGGGAGGCTGTGGGGGGTAGGGTGTGGTGAGTGGTGGTGGTGGTGGTGGTGATGATAAAAATAATGATGATGATGATGATAACAGCAACAACAACAACAACAACAACAACAACAACAACAACAACAACAACAACAACAACAACAACAATAATAATGATAATAATAATAACAATAATAATAATAATAATAATAATAATAATAATAATAATAATAATAATAATAATAATAAAAATAATAATGATTCTTCGTCGCTGTTTTCTTCTTGTTCTTCTTGTTGTCCTCCTCCTCCTCCTCCTCCTCCTCCTCCTCCTCCTCCTCCTCCTCCTCCTCCTCCTCCTCCTCCTCCTTCTTCTTCTTCTTCTTCTTCTTCTTCTTCTTATCATTATTATTACTATTATTATTATCATTCTTATTTTTATTACTATTATCATCATTATTATCATTATTATTATTACCTGTTTTTACCTGTATAGTACTTGTAACCTACCCCACTACCTGTTTACCAGCATTTCTTTCACCTGTACATATTGCGTGTAAAGTACTCTAACCCTTATTAACCTTTACATCACCTTAACTAACCTCCTACAACCTATTTACCAACACATCACCTGAACCTCATTAAATTCGCCAGCTAGACTTAATTACACATTCATTACACCTGTACTCATCACTAATTATACCTAGCACACCTGACCTAGTTACCTGTGCTCCTCCCCACCCCATCCCCACGTTCACTGACCCCTATCTTGACTTGATTCCTGCCTAGTTCACCTGTGGCTCACCTGGCCTAATAAGGAACTAGGTGGAGTACAAGTAAGGAGGGTGAAGGGGAGTCAAGGTGAGGTGAGGAAAGAATGTGTTGTTGTTGTTGTTGTTGTTGTTGTTGTTGTTGTTGAAAATGTTTGTTGATTTTTTTCCTATTCAATCTTTTTTTTTTTTGTATTACTGGTTTTGTCTTGTTTTGTGTTGTTGTTGTTGTTGTTATTGTTGAGAATGTTTGCTTGTTTATTCTTCGTTTTCTTTTTATCTAATCATTTTGTGTATTATTATTATTATTATTATTATTATTATTATTATTATTATTATTATTATTATGTGTGTGTGTGTGTGTGTGTGTGTGTGTGTGTGTGTGTGTGTGTGTGTGTGTTGTTGTTGTGAATGTTTTGTTGTCTACATTATTCAGTTTGTTTGTTTATTTGTTTGTTTATCCTCCGTTTTGTGCATTATCATTGTTTTTTGTGTTGTTGTTGTTGTTGTTGTTGTTGTTGTTGTTGTTGTTGTTGTTGTTGTTGTTGTGAACATCTGTAGTCTCCATTTGTTAGTTAATTCGTTTACTTATCCTTAGTTATGTGTTCCTATTATTATTATTATTATTATTATTATTATTATTATTGGTCTATCTTATTTTGTATGTTTTATCTAAGTTATTCAGGCAATGTTGCGAAGAAAACGGAGATATCTGACCTTACTGATAATTGTGATGACTATGATGAAGATGATGACTAATGGAAAGGTGTAACAGAAACCATAACACACACACAAACACACACACACACACAACATACACCCTACACCCTCTCCCTCTCCCCGAACACCCTTCACCCTAACCATACACCCAATCTCTCCCTCCCTTCATTCACCCTATTACCCTCCTCCTCATCCCTTCATACATTCTTCACCCTTCACCCAATACCATCACCTCTCCCATACCCCCTTTAACCCCCCCCCTCTCTCTCTCTCCACTCACATATAAAGTCGACGTAAACATTTCTCTTGCTAGCCTCCAGCTTCGTCAGTTCCTTAGCCAGTCTGGCAGCGTATATTGCGTCACTGTAGTCCCCT
>NC_087187.1:4515000-4520000 GCF_035594125.1 Scylla paramamosain
CTTTTCATGTATTTCCTTGTTCATTGCCTTTTCTTTCTTATTACTGTCTGTCCTTCTATTCCCCTTGTTTATTCTGTTCTAGTGTTTCTGTTTCAGCCAATCCCTTGTTCATTGTTTCTTCTCCCTTGTTTCTTCGCTCCTTTTACTGTTTCTACTTCATCCAATTCTTTTTCCATTCCTCTTCTTTTTTCCTTATTTTCAGTCACACCCATTACCAGCATGTCTTCATAAGCCCTTCAGGTCCTCCTCCTCCTCCTCCTCCTCCTCCTGCCAGTCTTCCCCATGCAGTCTCAGTCTTCACAGCGGCTTGTAGACAATGAAGAGCCTCTTTCTTGTCTTCTTTGTCTTTCTTCTCTTCTTGCTTCCCTTCCTTCTCTTCGCCAGGGACGTCTCGTGCAGTGTTCTCCTCACCAGCCTCACTCTTCAGCCTTCTCTTCTTTCTTCACTCTCACTTCCGTTTTTCTCTTCTGGCTTCCATCACTCTTGCTCTTCCGTTTTCTCTTCATCATAGATTTTTCGTTACTCTCACTCTCCTCTTTGCCATTTTTTTATTTTTGTTTTCTCTTCTCATCTTCCCCGTTACTCTCGCTCTTCCGCATTCTCTTCAGCTTATGTTCCCCACCGCTCTCACTTTCCAGTTTCTCTTCATCATAACTTTTCCGCTACTCTCACTCTTTGGCTTTCTCTTCATCTTGTCCCCGCTACTCTCATTCTTCCGCCTTCTCTTCCTCACCACTCTTACTCTTCCGTTTTTTCTCAATACTGCCCTCCCCGCTCCTCTCTCTGCCCTGCGTCCTCTCCGCCTCGTCTTCACCACTTTTACTTCCCCGCTCTCCCTGCCCGTCCCCACTCTCCCTCCCCTCGCTGGCCTGGTCCCTGGGGACCAGCCGTGGGGGCGACACACTTAAGGTGTCCTCCTGCAGCGCCTCCAGCACCCCCACCAGGTCCGCCAAGGAGGCGGGGTGCGGGTGGGCGGAGCCGAGGTGCAGGACCGCCTCCTGCCAGCGCATGAGCGCACACACTGCGAGGTGGGGGGGGGGGAATGGAGTGCCCCCTCACGCAGCCGCAGCGCTTCCTTCACGGCGTTGGCAAAGCAGTGGGCGTCGCTGGCCTCGCTGGTGCGTGATGGCCAGCAGCTCGGGCGGCACCCAGGGAAAGTCCTCTGGGTGGGGTCTTGGTGAAAAGACCACCCCCCCCCTCCGGGTTGCCACGGGCGTGCCGATGCCCAGGTCGATGACGGTCGCCACGGGACCGCCGCTCGTGTCGCGCACGCACAGGTTTCTCGATTTTGAGGTCGTTGTGCGTGTGTCCCCGCGCCAGGATGGCCTGCACGGCTCGGGCCAGCTGCACGAACACAATCGCGGCGTGGGCGAAGGGCACGGACCGCTGGAAGTGCCCCTGGACGGTGCGCCCCGCGTAGCACGTCACCTGCTGGCACGCCTCCACGTACACGCCCACCAGCTGATGCACGCCTGGGATCCGGAAGCGATGCAGGTTCCGCGCCTCCACCAGCCGGGAGTGCAGGTCACGCCCTTTGAAGGTCTTGATGACCACCGCCTGCTGCGCGCGGGGTCCACGTTCCTCACGCAGGAGCCGTACTTGCCCGCGCCCAGGGCGACACACGCGGCGCCCCGCAGGGCCTGTAACTCCTCCCTCGCCAGGAGAGGAACGCCCAGGCGCTGCGGCTCTCACCGCACCTCCTCTTTCTTACAGCTGCTGTGCTGGCGCGGGCGCCATGT
Source organism: Scylla paramamosain (assembly GCF_035594125.1). Classification (NCBI taxonomy): domain Eukaryota; kingdom Metazoa; phylum Arthropoda; class Malacostraca; order Decapoda; family Portunidae; genus Scylla; species Scylla paramamosain. The sequence goes on from NC_087187.1 coordinate 4,516,740, forward strand.
CAGAAAGTCATACACACTGGCACGAACGCCAGCAGGTGCACACAGGCAATACTTAAGGACCAATCAGGAACAAGATCAATGAGGAATGCAACCAATAAGAGCAAACAACGATGCTGGCAGGACGCTCAACAGAAAAAAAAAAAAAAAACTACCACCACCACCATCACCACCACCACCACCAACAATAATAATAATTCCAGTGCACAATTCAAACAGCGGGGTAAAGAAGGCAAGATTACGAACAGAACAAACACCACGGTCAGTCTAAACAGCACACGTTAGTCTTGCCTCCCCCACACCTCGCCTGCCAGACAAGCGAGTCAGAGGGAAACAATAAAAGAGTTAGTTAATCATCATGTTACTTTACACTCATAGGTACCCATTTCTCTCTCTCTCTCTCCCTCTCCCTCCCTCTCTCTCTCTCTCTCTCTCTCTCTCTCTCTCTCTCTCTCTCTCTCTCTGCCTCCTTAACCTGGCCTTATTATTATTTATTTATGAAAGTACAGAATGTAAAAACTAAATAGCCAATAGAAATCTCTCTCTCTCTCTCTCTCTCTCTCTCTCTCTCTCTCTCTCTTAGAATGACTCATCTCGATTTCTCACACGCATCTTGAACTTCTGAGGAAGAAAACCCACGCACCCAATCTCTCTCTCTCTCTCTCTCTCTCTCTCTCTCTCTCTCTCTCTCTCTCTCTCTCTCTCTCTCTCTCTCTCTCTCTCCTTCCAAATCTCTTCCTGTTCCATTGTGCTTCGTTACGTTCGGTACAAAACGTCAGTGTGACGTCACCAGCGCGTCCCACGTGTTACGGTTACGCTTGTCTCGCGCCCCGTTACGCCCCGCTGCCCACCGTTACGTGCGGGCGCGCAAACGTGTCCCCGCTTGATAGGGCATAAGTTACGGGAAGATGATGAGGCGGAGTGGTGAGGAGTTGGTGTGGTGAGGCAGTGTGTGGTGTTATGGTGGTGGTGGTGGTGGTGGTGGTAGTAGTAGTAGTAGTTATAGAAAACGCCCACACACACACACACACATTCACACACACACATTCTCTCTCTCTCTCTCTCTCTCTCTCTCTCTCTCTCTCTCTCTCTCTGTCATTCACTTCCTGCTGTTTTTATTTAGAAAGAGAGAAAGGAAAGACAATATGAGAACAATAAAAGGAAGGGAGGTCATTCTCTCTCTCTCTCTCTCTCTCTCTCTCTCTCTCTCTCTCTCTCTCTCTCTCTCTCTCTCTCCTCTCTCTCTCTCTCTCTCTCTTTCCAAAACCATACAACATTTATCACAAACATGGTATTGTATGGTAATAGTAGTAGTAGTAGTAGTAGTAGTAGTAGTAGTAGTAGTAGTAGTAGTAGTAGTAGTAGTAGTACATTGTAGTAGTTGTAGTAGTAGTAGTAGTAGTACGTGTTGTTGAACTCTATTTCTGTTGCCAAGTATCTACCACACACACACACACACACACACACACACACACACACACACACACACACACACACACACACACACACACACACACACACACACACACACACACACACACACACACACACACACACACACACACACAACACCCCCAAAAACAACCTTCCCAAAAATACCCCAAATTCAAGCTTATTTTTCCATTCACATAAAAACAAAAATAATAATAACAATAACAAACAAAATAATAATAATACTAATAATACCAAAAAACAAACAAACAAAACAAAACAAAACAAAAACAAAACAAAAAATCAACTTACAGACAAACAGCAACTAAGTCTTCACTACCACTACCACCACCAACAGGCAGACACGCAGACAGACAGACAGACAGTCAGCACGTCCTGTCAGTGAGAAGGGCGGCGAGGAACTGTGAGACTGCGCGGCGGGTTCTCCACTTACCACCTCCACTCACTCCTGACCTCTGCTGGTGAAGGTGGAGGTGGTGGAGGTGGGTGGAGGCGGGGGTGAAGGAAGTTGTGGTAAGGAGGAGGAGGAGGAGGAGTGAGGGAGGTGGGGTCAAAACCAGGCTGTGTGAGTGTGTGTGTGTGTGTGTGTGTGTACAAGGAAAGGGTGTGTGTGTGTGTGTGTGTGTGTGTGTGTGTGTGTGTGTGTGTGTGTGTGTGTGTGTGTGTGTGTGTGTGTGTGTGTGTGTGTGTGTGTGTGTGTGTGTGTGTCTGTCATGTTGAGGACGTGAGAAAGGAGGAGAAGAAGAAAGAGAAGAAGAACAAGAGAAGGAGGAGGAGTAGGAGGAGGAGGGAGAGGAGGAGGAGGAGGAGGAGGAGGAGGAAAATATGAGGTAACGAAGAGAGGAAGGAAAAAAAAGAAGAAAAGAAAGGTTAACAGGACAAACTGAACAAGCAAGGAGAAGGAAGAAGAAGAGGAAGAGGAGGAGGAAGACGGGAGGAAGGGGAAGGGGGATGAAGGGGAAGAAGGGGGAAAAGAGAAAGGGAAAAATTAAAGAGAAAGATGTCGGGAAAATTTAACAAAGACGCAACAGGGAATTTCCTATGTGCTTCCCCGCATTAACTTTCTCTCTCTCTCTCTCTCTCTCTCTCTCTCTCTCTCTCCTCTCTCTCTCTCTCTCTCTCTCTCTCTCTCTCTCTCTCTCTCATTCCTATTAACAAAACCACTCTTACTTTCTTTCCTTCATGATTACTACTGGTACTCCTACTACTACTACTACTACCACTACTACTACTACTACTACTACTACTACTACTACTACTAATAATAATAATAATAATAATAATAACAATAATAATAATAAATAACACAAACCTCTTATAGTAATGACCTTAAACAATTACTTATAGAATTAGCTTAAATTACACCTGAGAGAGAGAGAGAGAGATGAGAGAGAGAGAGAGAGAATACTTCATACTGTAGTAGTAGTAGTAGTAGTAGTAGTAGTAGTAGTAGTAACAACAATAGCAATGAAATAGTTCTTGTTGTTATCATTATTACTATTAGTGTTGTCATAGTTAATGTTGTTAATGTTACAGAGCTAAGAACAACAGTTACCAATATCCTAACCTAACCTCAACACTATTATATAAAAAACAAACAAAAAAAAAAACAAAAAAACACAGGTAATTACAATATCAGGTGTAGATTCAACGTCATTTCAGGAATTATACGCTATTACAGGTGTAGTTAGTGTCATTACAGGTGTGGTGTGTTATAAGTGACAGGTAGTCATCACAATACCAAGCGCTGTGTTAGTATCATTACAGGTGTGGTGTTGCGGTATAACAGGTGTGGTGTGCGTTATAACAGTC
>NC_087187.1:4525000-4532500 GCF_035594125.1 Scylla paramamosain
GAAGAAGAGGAGGTGAAGGAGGAGGAGGAGGAGGAGAATAGCAGTAACAACAACAGCAACAACAACAACAACAATAATAATAATAATGATAATAATAATAATAAAAATAACAACAACAACAACAAGAAAAACAACAACAACAACCCACACACACACACACACACACACACACACACACACACATTGCCCTCAAAACAACCTCTCTCTCTCCCCTCTCTCTCTCTCTCTCTCTCTCTCTCTCTCTCTCTCTCTCTCTCTCTCTCTCTCTCTCTAACGGCCCACGCCAGCCTTGGGTTGAGACGCAGTGGGTGGACGGGAGGGAAAAAAATGTGTATATGGAAGGGGAAAAAATGGGAGGAGGTCTGAGAGGTGAAGGGAAGGGAGGGGAAAGAAGGGAGAGGGATAGATGATGATGAGGGGAATGGAAAAAGAAAAATGTAAATACTGTTATTGTACATGGCAGAAAAAAATGCAGATATGAAGGGGAAAAAATAATGAAAGATGAACGAATGGGAAAAAGAGGAAGAAAAACAAGCAGGAAGGAAAAAAACTGTAGAAAAATAACGAAAAAAAAATTAAAGATGAAAGAACAGAAAAAAAATGAAAGAAGAACAAGAAATAAAGGGAAAAGAGAAGGAAAAATATAAACAATTCAGTTCAAGTTCAGTTCAATTCAACTTAAAGAAACAGAACTGAAAAACAAAGAAAAAGGAAAGAAAGAAGGAAAGAAGGAAGGAAAGAAATGTAACAATATAAAGATAAAAAAGAATGAAAGATAAATGAATGCAAAAAAAACAGGAAATAAACAGAAAAAGAAGAAAAAAATAAACTCAATAAAAAACAGACAAAACTGAGAAAAGAGGAAAAAACGCCAAAATTATGATAAAAAAGAAAAAAATAACAAAAAACGGGAATAAAATAAAATAAAACAAAAACAAAAATAAAAAAACAGGAAACACACACGTAGATAATTAATAAAAGGAAGGAAGGAAAGAGGAAATAAAGGGTGAAAGGTGAAAGAATGAAGGAAGGCAGGAAAGAAAGAAAGAAAGAAAGAAAGGAAGGAAGGAAAGAAGGAAAGAAAGAAAGAAAGAAAGAAAGAAAGAAAGAAAGAAAGAAAGGAAGGAAGGGAGGAATGAAGGAGGGATGAAAGTTAATTTTGAAGGGAAGATACATGGCTAATCTGTTTACAAAGAGAGGGGAAGGGAGAGAGAAAGAGAGGAGAGAGAGAGAGAGGGAGAGGTGACGAGGGGAAGGGTGTTAAGGTGAATGTTAAAAGTGTGAGAAAGGTGAATGGAGGGAGGGAGGGAGGGAGGGAGGGAGGGAGGGAGGGAGGGAGGGAGGGAGGGAGGGAGAGAGAGAGAGAGAGGAGGGAGGGAAGGAGAAGGGACAGGATTTGGAGAGGGAGAGAAATGAGAGGCAAGGGAGGTATTGAAAAGAGAGGAAAGGGAGGAACGGAGAGGAAAGAAAGAGAAAATTGAGAAAAAAAGAGGAGAAGTGAGAGGAAAGGAAGAGAAGAATGAGGAAAATGGAGAGAATTGAGAACAGAGAGAAAAGGAAGAATTGAGAGAAAAGAGAAAATTGGGAGGAAAAAAGGAAACAATTGAGAGGAAAGAGAGAAATTTGAGGGAGAACTGAAAGAGAAGGAAGGATATTGACAGAAGGAAAACTGAGACTAAAAAAAGTAAATTGAAGGGAAAGAGAAAATCAAGAATGAAGGTTGTGAATGAATAACACAGAGAGAGAGAGAGAGAGAGAGAGAGAGAGAGAGAGAGAGAGAGAGAGAGAGAGAGAGAGAGAGAGAGAGAGAGAGAGAGAGAGAGAGAGAGAGAGAGAGAGAGAGAGAGAGAGAGAGAGAGAGAGAGAGAGAGAGAGAGAGAGAGAGAGAGAGAGAAGAGGAGGAAAAAGATGATAAAAGAAAAGATACAGAAGTGAAGGAAAAGAAGAAGAAGAAGAAGAAGAAGAAGAAGAAGAAGAAGAAGAAGAAAGAAAAAAATGATGATGTGATGATGATGACAATGAAGTAGAACAAGAAGAAAAGAGGAGGAAAAAGAAGAAGGAGAAGAAGAAGAAGAAGAAGAAGCTGACGATGCTGATGATAAAGATTCAATAGCATTTTAAAAAGAAACTACTGCGTATTAGAGAGAGAGAGAGAGAGAGAGAGAGAGAGAGAGAGAGAGAGAGAGAGAGAGAGAGAGAGAGAGAGAGAGAGAGTAAAGGGGAACCACCACAGACAAACCAAGTCACCTGTTTTAACACAATGATCTTTTCCTACTCTCTTTTTTCTCTCACACTCTCTCTCTCTTTCTCTCTCTCTCTCCCCCTTTTTCTTCACCGTCCCGTTATCTCCTCCTCTTTCTCCTCCTCCTCATCATAACAGCCACTTAACCTTCCCTCTCACCCTCTCACTCACTCGAGGAAGAGGAGGAGGAGGAGGTGGAGGAGGAGGAGGAGGAGGAGGAGTCGTGAAAAGATCGTGACCCATTATCAAGGTTACGCACGTCTCTCTCTCTCTCTCTCTCTCTCTCTCTCTCTCTCTCTCTCTCTCTCTCTCTCTCTCTCTCTCAATGATGTCACAGATTTCTCTCTCTCTCTCTCTACTTCAATTGATTTTCTACTTATTCTTTGTTATATTTGTTTTGCTTTTGTGTGTGTACTATTGTCACACACACACACACACACACACACACACACACACACACACACACAGGGGGAGAGAGAGAGAGAGAGAGAGAGAGAGAGAGAGAGAGAGAGAGAGAGAGAGAGAGAGAGAGAGAGAGAGAGAGAGAGAGTAATAAAATGTTGTCACTTGTATAATGGATAACGTGTGTGTGTGTGTGTGTGTGTGTGTGTGTGTGTGTGTGTGTGTGTGTGTGTGTGTGTGTGTGTGTGTGTGTGTGTGTGTGTGTGTGTGTGTGTGTGTGTGATGGAAATGTGGTGGAGTAATGTCAGATTGAGAAACATACATACATACATACATACATGCAGACAGACATACATACATACATACATACATACAGCAATACAACCCGGAATAATGGGCGGTAATATAAGGATTCCGAGAACGATGACGAAGAAGAGGAGGAGGAAGAGGAAGAGGAGGAGGAGGAGGAGGAGGAGGAGGAGGAGGAGGAAAAGGGAAATTAAGACAAGAAAAAAAGACAATTTCTTGTATTACTTCATCTTTTCTTCGTTTTCTTGCCTAAAAACCTTCAGAAGAAGAAGAAGAAGAAGAAGGAGAAGAAGAAGAAGAAGAAGAAGACCACCACCACCACCACCACCACCACCACTAACAACAACAACAACAAAAACAACAAGAATAAAAACGAACAAAAAGAAAAACAAAACAAAACAAAGAAAATCTAGAAAGAAAATGAGTAAGGAAGAAATAAAAGAACAGAAGATAACGAGAAAAGAGAAAAAAAGTGAGATAAAAAAAAGAAAGATGACCAAGAAGAAACAGAATAAAGAGAGAGAGAAAAAAGAGAATGAGAAAGAGAAACATCTTTTATTATCATGTGAGCTCCTCCTCCTCTTCTTCTTCTTCTTCTTCTTCTTCTTCTTCTTCTTCTTCCTCCTCCTCCTCCTCCTCCTTCCCTTGTTCTTATCCCTCTTCTTCCTCCTACTTTTATTTTTACTGGTCCTCCTCCTTTCTCTCCTCCTACTCCTCTTCTTCTCCCTCCTTCTCCTCCTTTTCGTCCATCTCTTCCTTCTGTTACTCTTCTCTTCCCCCTCCTCCTTCTATCTTTTCCCTGTTCTTCCTTCTCAATATGTTCCTCTTCCGCCTATTTTTCCTCCACCTCCTCCTCCTTCTACTCCTTTTCCTGCTCCTCCTCCACCTCTTTTTCCTTCTCCATTTGTTCCTCTTCCTCTGCCCCTCCACCTCCACTTCCTCCTCCTCTTGGCCCTCCTTACCTAACACATCATAAGACAGGAATGTGGATGTCAGCATGAACAGCAGGTGTGTCACAAGGGGGCGTTCATAAGGGGATCAAACATAGAATCTAATACCACTGCCTGTCAATATAAAGGATTAACTGTATAGGGGGGGGGTAGGCACGAGTATAAAGGCCTGGTGGTCATTGTAGGGGGTGTTTGGTGTGGGGGAGGTAGAGGGTAGAGGGTGAAGAGGTTGATTTTAGATTCTCTCTCTCTCTCTCTCTCTCTCTCTCTCTCTCTCTCTCTCTCTCTCTCTCTCTCTCTCTCTGGTAAACAGTTTTCTATTTCTTGTTTCTTTTTTTTCTCTTTCTTTCTCTCTTTACATTGGATTGCTTTCTCTCTCTCTCTCTCTCTCTCTCTCTCTCTCTCTCTCTCTCTCTCTCTCTCTCTCTCTCTCTCTCTCTCTCTCTCACACACACATTATTATTTTCCTTATTTCTTTTTTAATTCTTGCAAAGTTGAAACAAACTCCATTTTTTTTTCATTTCTTTTCTGTATTTCCTTTGTTTCATTACATAGAGAGCTTCCCCACCTCTCTCTCTCTCTCTCTCTCTCTCTCTCCTCTCTCTCCTCTCTCTCTCTCTCTCTCTCTCTCTCTCTGGGGAGTGTCGCGGCGGGAGGGAACAAAGACAGACAACATAAATCATTACTCTGGGAGACAATGGGGAATGGGGGGGGGAGGAGGGGAGAGGGGAAGGGAATGGGGTGAGGGGAGGGGGAAACAATGGGGATGGAGAGCGGGGAGGGGAAGGGGGACAATGGGAAACAACAGGAAACAAAAGGCCAAGGCGGTTTGAGGAAGTCTTTAAATCACTCGTTAGGAAGAATTGGGCATTAAAACTACTTATTAATTGTTTATCTTGTTGTATTTAATTTTAGACGTGTTGGGCTCTTGTGTGAGTTGACAGCTTGTGGGTGGTTAACTGTTTATTTACTTATTTTTTTTTTCCCCTTTTGTTCTTTTTTTGTTTTCATCTTTTTATTTTTTTCGTTTTCTTCATTGTTTTTTTTGTTTTTTGTTTCCTTTTTGCTCTTTTTTGTTTTGATCTTTTTCCGTTTTTTTTTGTTTCGTTCATTTTTTTTCGTTTTTTTTAATTTCTTTTTATTTTCTTCATTATGATTTTTTTTTGTTTTTTTGTTTTTTTTTGTTTTATCTTTTTCTGTTTTTTTTCGTTTCGTTCATTTTGTTTTTTTCGTTCTTTTTCTTTTTGTTCTTTTCATTTTCTCTTTTCCTTTTCCTTTTTATCCTTTTTTTTCACGTCACCATCATTAGTGATGTAAACATTATCTCCTAATCACTGTATTCAGGTTTATTGCTTCATTGTATCTCTAACTTCTCTTTTTTTTTTTTTTTATCGTATCACCATCACTGATACACTAAAAACGTCAACTAGTCATTGTACTAAGGCTCACTCTACTATTCTTAACTATTTGACCATATCTCTAACTCATTTCTTTTCCTACCCCCCCTTTTTTTTAATTACCATCATTACTAAAACTACAAATTAATTATCTGGTTACATTACGGGTCTTTGTATTCCTAAGTGACTTGTTTGTGTCCCCTAAACTCCTCTTCTTCTTCTTCTTTTCTTCTTATTATTATTTTCATCTTCTTTTACAAGTTACTATTATTATTAAACTACAAATTGATTATCTTGTCAATGTATTATGATTCATTGTATTCTGAGCTATCTTCACCGCATATCATTGATTGTTTTTGTTCCTTCTTTTTCTCCTCCTACTCCTACTCCTCCTCCTCCTCCTCCTCCTTCTCCTCCTCCTCCTCCTTCTTCGCTTTTATCGTGTTATTATTATTACTAAACTCAAAATCATCCCTTAGTTAACATTTTATTATCTCATTATATGTTATTCTAAACTATATTAACCTCATTTCGACCATTAACCAGTCTTTTCTTTTCTATTATAATTTACGTTCATTATTTCACTTTCTCTACTTTCATCTTGCACTAAAAAAAAAAATAAAAACTATTATCGAGTGTTCAGGTTTCTATTTCTTTGCATTTTAATCTTTCTTGCTCGAATCTCGTTAACTTTTTTTTTTCTTATCATAATTTACAATAATTTTTCTATATTATTTTCGTTATTTTCAGCTGCAATTTGTTATGTGTGTAGTGTTCATCTTATTAATCACTGTATTCTGAATTGTATTCTCATGCAAGCTTTGTATAATGAAGTGTCACCGTTTTCTTTTACTATAATGAAGTCGCTCACCGTTTTCTTTTCTTTTTTGTATAATGAAGTCAGTGTCACCGTTTTCTTTTAGTATAATGAAGTCACTCACCTGTTTTTTCTTTTGTATAATGAAGTCAATGTGTCACCATTTTCTTTTTTTCTTTTTTTTTGTGTGTGTGTGTGTGTGTGTAATGAAGTCGCTCACCATTTTCTTTTCCAATTACATCATTACCATTTAATTCTCTCAGTACTATCTACTTCCAAAACTAATAATCCATTATAACATTCTAACCACAGGAATAGAATGCATTTATCTGTCACGCATCACTTTCAAATCACCATCATCATCATCATCATCATCTGCTCACTATCATTACTCCATCTTCTAAACAATTTCAACTTGACCTTACTTCTAATAATGACATTGTTACCATCATCACCTTCATCAACACTAATTATCATCACTCCTCTGCTGAACACCTCAATTTGAACTGCTCTCATTTAACCTTCCTGTTTTTTTTTTTTCACTATTATTATTACATCTTCTAAACATCTCATTATTTTATCCTTTCCCACGCCCATCACCTTAAACACTACTGAATACCTTATCTTTTATCTCTCTCATTTAATCTTCCTATTGCGCAGTATAATTATTCCATCGTTTAAACATTTCATTTGTTATGTTATTCCTGCTAACGACCATGACCTTAATCACTATTTCTTATCATTATACCTTTCATGTGTACGTCGATTTGAACTTCTCTCATCTAATTTTTCTATTGCACACTTTTAATCCTTTCAATGGTGATCAGTCTTTCCTATAAAATCTGTTCCTTTTAAAAGACTTATTATTTTCATTTTTTTTTGTACTGCAATCTCAAAAAAAAAAAAAAACCTACTTTTCAAATTTAGCAAAGATGAAATTAACCACATTTATTTTTTATGACCATCCAAACTACTTACTAAAGTGATCTGAATGCTCATAAAAGACGATAGTGGCAGTGAAAGGGTTAATCATTCCATCTCCTAAACATTTAATCTATTACGCTTCTCTTTTTTTACGACCATCACCTTAATCACCACTCATTATCATCACTCCTTTGCTGAATACCTCATCTTGAATAACTCTCATCTCGCCTCCCTATTACACACACACACACACACACACACACACACACACACACACACACACACTAAACCTTCCCTCCGCAAGATTAAGACAGCACGTGCTTCTGTCATCGCAAACTTTTCCTTACCATCACCTGAATGACACACAGTTGCTGAAATCTTCCTCAATGTGACTCATTATACACTAAAGCTCACGCCACTTTCAACTTCTTCTATCTTCTTCTTCTTCGTCTTCTTCTT
>NC_087187.1:4540000-4557500 GCF_035594125.1 Scylla paramamosain
ACACAAACACACACAAAAACAAAACCATTTAAATGAAGAAAGGAGGCGAATAACTCAACAAAACGTGACCAAACCTTCTCTAGTACAACAATACCTGACCTGGAGGGAAGGTAAGCCAGCTGCAACTTACCTGAGGCTGGCAAAGATGGGCAGATGAGGCAATGATAAGGTAGAGGTGAGAGGAAATAACTAATTATACCTGTGAGGTCTGAGTTATATTTGGCTGTGAGAGAGAGAGAGAGAGAGAGAGAGAGAGAGAGAGAGAGAGAGAGAGAGAGAGAGAGAGAGAGAGAGAGAGAGAGAGAGAGAGAGAGAGAGAGAGAGAGAGAGAGAGAGAGAGAGAGAGAGGGTGTCCCATATAAGACAGGATCAAGAAAGAAAAGAAGGAAGGTGAAAACAAAGAGATGAAAAGAGAAAGGAAAGAAGGAAGAATGGAAGGAAGGAAGGAAGGAAAGTGAAAATAGAGAAATTAAGAGAAGGAAGGAAGGAAGGAAGGAAGAATGGGAGGAAGGGAGGTGAAAATAAAGAAATCAAAAGAGGAAGGAAGGAAAGAAGGAAGAAAGGAAGATGAAAAGAAACAAATCAAAAGAGGAAGGAAAAAAATGAAAAGAAAAGAAATAAGAAAGAAAGAAAAACATCAGAGAAATTTGGCAGGAACGATAAAAAATGGTAAAAAAAAACAGTAAAACAATGTAAGATAACAAAAAAAAAAAAAAAAAAACAAAGATATACAAAGAAAAAAAGAAAAAAAAAAAAAGGAAAAGAGTAACGAAATAGGCAGTCTTAAAAGCACATCCATATTTAATCATCCTACATTATTACCATCAACCTTAACTGGCTTTACTGGAAACTGACCGCAATAACGATACGAAGAAAAAAAATAAAATAAAAATAAAAATAAATAAATAAAATAAACCAACTGCATCATGTCTGACCTTTGAAAGAACACCCCTTATAAAAACCAGGAGCATTTGAAAACACGACCAACAATAAAAAAGAAAAAAAAAAATTAAAAGAACATAAGAAAAAACGGGAAGCTGCAAATAAAATAAAGATGAAGTGAAGGGAGACAACTGGAATAACAAAGAAGAGAGAGATTAAGAATATGAAGTAAAAAGGAAGGAAGAAGAAAAACCTGAATCATAAAGCAGAGAATAAGAAGATGCCACAAAAAAATAATACTTACAAACAATAATTTCAACCAACAGGAGTTTGTTTAGTTTCTTCCGCGCTCCATTTTCTTTCACGAGTCACCACACATGCACAGAGAGAGAGAGAGAGAGAGAGAGAGAGAGAGAGAGAGAGAGAGAGAGAGAGAGAGGAAACTTGAGCTGTTCTAAAGTTCTAAGCCCCGCAGGAAATGTAAACAGTAAACAAATGCGTAAAGAAAATGGATTGAGATTTCAGGAAGGATTTCGATAATTAATGGTAGTCTATTTTATTTTATTTTCGTTTAGTTTTCTTTCCTTTTTCATTATGCACTGCTTATTTGTTAAGAGAGAGAGAGAGAGAGAGAGAGAGAGAGAGAGAGAGAGAGAGAGAGAGAGAGAGAGAGAGAGAGAGAGATGGTGATTCCAAATTTCTATTCCTTCCGTGTTTCTTTTATTTTACTATCACGTTTTTTTTTTTGTTTACCTTATACGTTAAAGTTAAGAAACACGATGCAAAGGAAAAAAAGAAAAAAAAAAACAAGGAAGGGAAGATTCAGTTCACGACGGTAATTCAAGACGAACTAATGCTTTTTTCTTTTTTTCTGTTTTTTTTTTCTTTTTATTCCTTCTTCCTCCTCTCTATTTTTCTCTTCCTTTTATGTCTTATTCATGCAGTTTTACTTGTTTATTTGAGAGAGAGAGAGAGAGAGAGAGAGAGAGAGAGAGAGAGTTTTTTTTTTGTCCTAGTGACTTTTAATGTAACTGTAAGAGACGTAATTGTATTAATATATAATAAAAGAGAATGCGGAAGAAAACGGAGACGGGAAATGCACACGAATGTAATTCAAGACGGACTAATAAAAATGTTCTCCGTCTATTTAATTAATTTTGGCGTATTCATTTATTTGATATATGTTAGTGATTGGAAATGTAATACAGGAAATGAAAGAAAGAAAGAAACAATGTAATAAAAAAAAATATAAAAAACTGATGTAAACTTTTCTCCCGTTTATCTAATTAATTTTGACGAGTTTATTTGCTTTATATGTTAATGATAAGAGATACAACACAGGAAAAAAAATAGATAAATAAATAAATAACAGACAAAGAAAGAAAACTAAGGAAAGAAAAAAGAAAACGAAGAAACAAGGACAGAGAAAGAAAACGAAGAAAAGAAAACGAAGGAAGAAAAACCAAAAGGAAAACGAGGAAAGGAAGCTGGAGATCAAGAGGGCAGACTATTAAAAATTCCGCCTTCGTGGTTTTATTTTTTTTCCTTCCTCCTTGTTATTAATCCAGTTTACCCCCCCCCTCATACCTTCGTGACCATTTCCTGCATGGTAGTGTTGGGTAATAATGCATGATACTTTTGTTTCCTTCAGGGAGAGAGGCGTGAGGGAACATGGCGGGCGAGTGGAGTGAAGGTAAGGTGTGTTAGTGTGTTTGTATGTATGTATGTATGTATGTATTGCTTTGTTATTTTGATTTGATTTGGTTTGTATGATTTTTTTTCTTTTTTTTTTGTCTATTTGTTCGTTTGTGTGTTTGTTTGCATGAATGTGTGAATGAAGAAAAAATGTGCGTCTGTTTGTGTTTTTATGTATGTATGTATGTATGTATGTTTTTATTAGGCATTGGTAATAAAGAATAACAAAAAAAAAAGAAAATAAAGGAAAGAAGCAGTGCATTATTACTATTTCATTTACTTTTTTTTTTTTTTTCAAGGACGTTCAAATTACATAGCGCATAATTGCCATACAGAAAAAAAAAAGTTTCATTCATGTCCCGTTCATCAGATAACACATTCAATGAACTGACCTTGTGTTATATAAAGTAACCAGCGAATGTTATGTGTCCAGTAAGCCCGTTGTCGTTGTTGTTGTTGTTGTAGTTGTTGTTGTTGGTGGTGGTAGTGATGATGATGATAATAATAACAATAATAATAGTAATAATAATAATAATAAAACGAAGAATACATTATATCCAGGAAGTAAGATAATAATAATAATAACAACAAGAAGAAGAAATGAAGAATATATCATATCCAGGAAGTGAGTAAAGAAGAAGAAGAAGAAAAAGAAGAAATGAAGAATACATCATATCCAGGAAATAAGTAAAGAAGAAGAAGAAGAAGAAGATGATGATGATGATGATGAAACATGTAGAACAACAACAACAGCAACAACAACAACAACAACGACGACGACAACACAATAAAAAAAAAAACAAGGACAAGAACGAGAAGAAGAAAAAAAAAAGAAAAAGAAAACAGGAAAGACAAGTAGAATGAATAGCAGCCACCTCAACCCTCCCTACCCCCCCCCAAAAAAAAAGAAAAAGAAAAAGAAAAGTAAAAAAAAAAGGAAATAGGAAAAAAGAACCGACATAATGGAAACAGTAGCATTCAAAGGAAACAAGTGAATTACCTTCAGCCTTGCATTGTGTAATTAAAGCGAGCAGATGATGACTCAGGTGTGTTCCAGAGAGAGAGAGAGAGAGAGAGAGAGAGAGAGAGAGAGAGAGAGAGAGAGAGAGAGAGAGAGAGAGACTTATCATGTCTGTTTACTTCTGAATCTCGAAGGTCTCTCTCTCTCTCTCTCTCTCTCTCTCTCTCTCTCTCTCTCTCTCTCTCTCTCTCTCTCTCTCTCTCTCAGACACACCTGAAAACTAATATAATGTATGTTTATGTATGTATGTATTTATAAACATATTGAATCTATTAACCTATTTGCCAATCTACCTATCTATTAATCTTCCTATCTATCATCTACTTATACAACTATTTACTCTATCTACCTGTCTATCAATTAACTTATTTACGTACATATTTATTAAACAACTACTTACAAAATGATCTATCTATATATTAATCTACCTACCTGTTTACTTACCTACCTATCTACACAGGTGTGACGAGGGGCAACGGAACAACAGGTGACGCTAATGACTCAGGTGGTGACGAAATTACCTGTCATCACAACCACATCCCCACCGTGGCAGAGTACAGCAAAGGTAGTAGTAGTAGTAGTAGTAGAAGTAGTAGTTGTTGTTGTTGTTGTTGTATAAGATAACAACAACAACAACAACAACAGACAAACACACAAACACAAATAAATAAATAAATAAATAAATAAATAAATAAATAAAATAAAATAGTAACGCCTAAAAGAAGGAAAGTTCTCTCTATTTTCAATTCCACCTACCGTTTTCTATGTTAGCCATGGGGATATACCACACTGTGCTGGTGAGTGTGGCGGCGTGCACGGCGCTGCTGCTGTACCTGCTGTATGCCTTGCAGGTGCACCACACTCTGCTGCACGTGCATAATGCCTTCAGGAAGCACGTGCTGTGGATCACCATGTCTTGTCCGGTGAGCACGCGCGTCCCGCCTCCCGTTTTCTTTTCAAAGGTTCAAGGGTGACTTTACTGTTTTGGGTGACTTAATTTTTTTTTTCTTCCATACCTAACTATCATAATGTGTTCATTTTCAAACAGTTTTCCTCTTTATTTATTACAATTGTTTTTCTTTTTTTATTTTCCCCCTTTCTCCAGTTCATGTCACTGATGGCCGTGGTAGAAGTGCTCGTCCCGCGCGCACACAAAGTATGCAAGGCCTTGAAAGTTACGTAAGTGCATACCTACAACCAAATTTCCACTTTAATAGGGTAAAAATTAAATGAATTACGATTTTATCTCAGTCCGCCTTTAAAACCATCGCGTGTCGCCTCGTTTTCTTTTTACATGCCATTTTCTTTACATGTCCCTCATCACAAAAAATAGCAGTTTGATTATTATGGTTATTTTTTGTGCATTAGATTTGGTATTCATTCTGTTTTTGCTCTATTTAATCCTCTCTCTCTCTCTCTCTCTCTCTCTCTCTCTCTCTCTCTCTCTCTCTCTCTCTCTCTCATTATCGTGTTTTGTGGTGAATTATTACGTCATTTCCGGCCATTGAGAGGTTAACGTGAATCACTCTCTCTCTCTCTCTCTCTCTCTCTCTCTCTCTCTCTCTCTCTCTCTCATATGAAACCAGCCATACCACGAAAAGTAATAATAATAATAATAATAATAATAATAATAATAATAATAATAATAATAATAATAATAATAATAATAATAATAAATACAACCTTGCAAATCCAAACCACCACACCCCTGTACCACATTTAATTGCAAAAAAAAGAAAGTACACACACACACACACACACACACACACACACACACACACACACACACACACACACACACACTTGAGCATATAGCACACCTTGCAAATCCAAACTTCACACCTATTCTACCACTGATTACCAAAAAACACACATATAACCACTAAACACACCTGCAAACCCAACCCACACCTACACACACACCTATCCCACCTCTTTTAACTACTCAACTACCTCTAACTACCCTCTCTGACCAATAAGGTACTTGTCGCTAACACTGAGTCACTTCATGGACCTAACTATCGCACTGTTTGCCAACGAGGAGGCGATGTTAGCAAAACTTAGTGACAAGCAAATTAATCTTCACGTGGGGCCTCTTTGCTGCTGCTGCCTGTGCCTGCCCTCCCCTGCTGTGACCAAGTAAGTGAGGGAGAGGTGGGGTGGGGGGGGGGGTGAGAGAAGGACGCCTGTATTCAGAAACATCTTGCTCTCTCGCTATGATTATTTTCAAAGGGCACAAAGGTGATTAGCCACGTTGTAATGTCTGTTTTTTTTTTCTCTTATAATGCAGAAATCTTGTTAATATGTCACTAGAATCACACAAAATATCTTAAAACTCGTGAAGCTTCAACTAGAGCCTTTTCAGTGTAGTGGTGTTTTTTTTTTCCTTTATAATGCAGAAATCTTGTTAATATGTCAACAGAATCATGCAAAATATCTTTAAAATTCGTGAAGCTTCAACTAGAGCCTTTTCAGTGTAGTGGAGGTGCGGCGCAGTAGTGTTTCAGAATATGGGCCTTTGTCACCTCCTTCCCTTCGTCGCCTCCTGCAGGACGCGCCTGAGGTGGGTGCGATGGGTGCTGTGGCAGATGCCCTACACGCAGGTCGTATACTTCGTGGTGGAGATCATCTGGACCATCGCCAACACCGACCACTTCGGCAGGGTGAGCTGCGGCGTCACCTCACCTGTCCAGACGTGTTCTCTCACATGATCTGAACTAATCTACCCAAACCTAACCTAACTTAACCTAACCTAACCTAACCTAACTTAACCTAACCTAATCTACCCTAACCTAACCTAACCTAACCTAACCTAACTTAACCTAACTTAACCTAATCTACCCTAACCTAACCTAACCTAACCTAACTTAACCTAACCTAACTTAACCTAACCTAACCTAACCTAACTTAACCTAACTTAACCTAACCTAACCTAATCTACCCTAACCTAACTTAACTTAACCTAACCTAACTTAACCTAACCTAACCTAACTTAACCTAACCTAACCTAACCTAACTTAACCTAACTTAACCTAACCTAACCTAATCTACCCTAACCTAACTTAACTTAACCTAACCTAACTTAACCTAACCTAACCTAACTTAACCTAACTTAACCTAACCTAACCTAATCTACCCTAACCTAACTTAACTTAACTTAACCTAACTTAACCTAACCTAACTTAACCTAACTTAACCTAACCTAACCTAACTTAACCTAACCTAATCTATCCTAACCTAACTTAACATAACCTAACCTAACCTAACTTAACCTAACCTAACTTAATCTAACCTAATTTAACCTAACCTATATTAATCTAACAACAGGTTAATCAACGTGTAATAGTGAAGTCAAACTTTCTCTCTCTCTCTCTCTCTCTCTCTCTCTCTCTCTCTCTCTCTCTCTCTCTCTCTCTCTCTCTCTCTCTCTCTCAGCTGGTCAGTAACTTCAACACGGTGTGGATCACGCTTCTGAGATTCGTCACTATCATAGCAGGCATATATGGACTGAATATTC
Organism: Scylla paramamosain; assembly: GCF_035594125.1. Taxonomy (NCBI): domain Eukaryota; kingdom Metazoa; phylum Arthropoda; class Malacostraca; order Decapoda; family Portunidae; genus Scylla; species Scylla paramamosain. The sequence continues at coordinate 4,547,116 of NC_087187.1, forward strand.
TCCTCGCCCTCACCCGCCACGCCCTGGACCACTACGGCTACCAGGTGAGGGGTGGTGCTGGTGCTGGTGGTGATGGTGGTGATGGTGGTAGTAGTAATAGTGGCAGTAGTAGTAGGAATAACAGCAACAACGGTTCAGTCTTATTTCTTTGAATTTAATTAGGATGTAGTAGTAGTAGTGGTAGTAGTAGTAGTAGTAGTAGTAGTAGTAGTAGTAGTAGTAGTAGTAGTAACAACAACAACAACAACAACAATTTAGTTTTACCTTGTTTCTTTGGGTATAATTTTCTTGTTTGTCTTCCTTGGCCATCTGAAAATAAATGAAAATAAAATAAATTAATAGAGGATGCAGTAAACACTCAAGTAATCTAAATGTTCACTTGCCTGTTAGCTCTTCAGAAGTCATTAATAGTCGGTTTGGAAATGCTACACAAATAGTAATAGAAAACACAAAGGCTATTCCACTATTTACTTATTTAGTTATTCAGTCAGTCACTTTCGTCAGTCATTTAGTTTTTTTTTTTTTATTTACATTAATTTCTCTTTTAAATTTCATCTTTGTTTCTCAGCTTCATAAAAAAAGAAAAAAAAACCACATTTCCTTTTTATTTTATCTCAATTTCAGGTCCACCGTCCACATAAAAAGAAAAAAAAAAGAAAAACACGAAAAATATATTAAAGAAAACATAATAATTTGCATTTTTCATTAGTTTCTATTTTAAATTTCATCTTTTTTTCATCTTCATATTTTTTTTTCTCAATTTCAGGTCCATAGCTCACATAAGAGGAAAAAAAAAAACAAGAATCAGATTTACATTCCCAATAATTCCCTTTTCAAATTTCATCTCATTTTCAACTTCAAACCCAATAAGAAAACATAAAATACATTCCAACCCGATACCTCATCTAGAACAACAACAGAAACAGCAAAATCACAAAAAGAAAAATCATTATATCCACCGTCTCGTTTTCTTCCCCATTTTCACGAGTCTCCCTTTCAAACCCGGCAGAGGAAGTCGTTTTCTCTCAAGGTGCTGGTGCTCGCTACTCAGTTACAGAGCTTCTTCCTGGACGTCCTCTCCTCGTTCTCCGTGTTCCCCTGCCTCTCCCCCTACATCCCCTCCAAGGTCTTCGGACAGAGTGAGTCTTCTTCAGGAGGAGGAGGAGGAGGAGGAGGAGAGTTTAAGGAGTGTACTACAAACCTCTCCTCCGTTTTCTGTTAAATAGCGTGGCTTTTTATTTACGTAATCTCCTTTTCACTTGACTTCAATTTAAGGAGGAGGAGGAGGAAGAGGAGGAAAGTTTGAAGTACTACCTCGTTTTTTGTTGAAGTGCACTACAGCTGCCCTTCGTTTTCTATGAAGTGGTGGTCTTTTTTTTTTTTTTAGGTAATTGTCTTTCCCTACATCTTTCCTTATTAATTTTTCTTCTTACTATTTTTCATACGTTAAATTGATCAATGTTTGCCTTAAATCCTTATAATTAATCTTTACATTACTTTTTTATAGCACTAAGATTTACCTTATTTTTTACATTAAATTTATTACCTTGATATTTTAATCACTAATGTTATCCTTATACTTATCAATCTTTACTTTTTTTTATCGTCCATCTTTACCTCAATTTTCACACTCATCAGTGTTTACCATAATATTTTACCGCTCATCTTTACTTTATTTTTTCCTTTACTAATTATCACCTTTACCTGTCCTCTAATCACCTTCACGTGTGCTATATCACCTTTACCTGTCTAATCACCTTTACCTGTTTAATTAACTTCACCTGTTTGATCACCTTTACCTGTCTGATCACCTTTACCTGCCTAGTCACCTTTACTTGTCACTTTTACCTGTCTCCTAATCACCTTTACCTGTGCCGCATCACCAGCCCTGGAAAGCGGCTTGTATATACCAGAGATGCTGCTGATTGGCCTGTACACCTGGCGGACCTACGCGAACCTACAGTTAGAGACCACGACCAAGGATCAAGAAGAAGGATCGAATGCTGTTCCCGCGCTGGATAAAGGATCGAATGCCCCAACACACGAGATCCAATCCAGTGTCCCGGCCACTCCTAATACTCATGTCGGTTCTTCTTCTAACGCCTTCTTTCTTCCTTTCATGTATCCTACCTCATCCTTTCCTCCTGTATTGCCTTCCACTTTTCGTCGTTATTCCGTTTAAGTCTCCTCTTTCAGTAGCTGGGAGAAGACGGGGGAGGGAAAGGAGTGGGAGGGACCAAGGGGAGTGACGTAAGGAGGGAGACGAGGAAGGAAAGGAGAGAATGGAATCTTAGTAAAATGCAGAATGTGATAAGGAAAACATGTTAAATGTACAATGAAGGGAAAGAAATTACAAAGTTAATGTGAATGAGTTACACAGTTACATAGTTACATAGTTGGTGTCATTTTTGTTACTCTGAACTCTGAACTGAACTCTTTCTTATTTATCAATGTCTTTCTAGCAGTACGGGCACCATGCTTCAACGCAATATTCCAAAAGAAGACGGACTAAAAAGTCATACAAAGTGAAGATTGTATCCTTAGATTTATATTTAAAAAATTTGTCGATTAAGCCAATAATTTTATTCGTTTTCTTTACGACCTCTGAACATTGTTGTCTAGGTTTTTGGCTACTCGATATTGTTACTCCTAAGTCAATTTCGCTGTCAGCACTTTTAAGTTGGGTACTATTTAAAATATACTTTGCTTTCTCGTTTCTATACCCTGTGTGCAGCACTTTCCCCTTATCTGCATTAAAACTCGCTTGCCAGGTTTGCCCCCACTTTGACAACTTTCTAGATTTTTCTGCATTTCCATTAGTTGTTCGTTAGAGACTACAGAATTCGCTATTCTGGTGTCATCAGCAAACTTCGATTTTATACTGGTAACACCCTCACCTATGTCGTTAATATAAACAAGAAGGAGAACAGGTCCCAAGGTTGATCCCTGTGGCACCCCGCTGGTTACGTTAGTCCACTTGGATGATTTTCCATTTATTACTAGCCTTTGTTTACGGTTGTTTAGCAAGTTTTCTACCCGTCTCAACACGTCGCCTTGGATACTGTGTGATTTTAGTTCAATCAGAAAACGTTTGTGGGGGACTTTGTCGAAGGCCTTTTGAAAATCAATGTATATTATATTAACTGCTTTACTCTCGTCATACTGGTTCAGAACATCACAGAAGTCTAAGAGGTTTGCCAGAGAAGAGCGTTTGTTGCGGAAGCCGTGTAGAATATTTTTAAGTAAGTTGTTTTCCTCTAAGTGATTAACGAATTTATCTCTTATAAGTGTTTCTAGCATTTTGCACACGACCGAGGCTAAGCTAACGAGGCTAAGCTAACTGGCCGGTAATTGCATGGTAAATATTTATTGTCTTTTTTGAAAATCGGAGTTACGTTAGCAAGCGTCCGCTCATCAGGCACGGTACCGGACTGCAGGGATTCACTGAACATTAAGGTCAAGGTTGGACTAATTCACATTTATCTTCTTTTAATACGCGGGGTGAGGTCGTGTCAGGCCCGGGTGACTTCCTTACTTTGTTGAGTTTATCGATGCATTCTGACACGTCATTCCGTTATATTGATGCTGCTTAGGACATCGTTGTTATTAATTTGGTAAGAGTGTCACTGAGGTCTTCTGCTGTAAATGCTGAAGCGAAGAAAGTGTTTAGAATGTCACTAATTTGCTCTTCATCGTTAATCATGGGTCCAGTAGTTGAAGTAACCACTCTCCTCTGTCTGATGACGGTATAAAGTTCCTTCGGGTTCGTCTTACTCTGGTTGGCAACATGTAACTTGGTGGACCTTTTGCTGTGTTTCATTTACTTTGCTTTACTTTGCTTTACGTCTTCACTCTACGAATCTGGTGCGTTCTTCGTTATTACTGAAAGATTTTAATTTGTTATGGGCGTCCCTCTTGGCGTGTAAGCATTCAGCTGTTTGTGTGTTCCACCACTAAGGCTTAACGTTCTGAGTGGGATGATTTTTCACAGGTACGCATTCTTGCACTGCTTTTAAGTATCTACCCGTGAAAAGATTCCGTTGAGTATTAATGTCTGTGGTGGTGCGTGAGTGACTCCAGTCGATTTGGTTAAACACTAATTTGAGGCTACAAAGATTTGTTTTTTTCTGTTTTCTTTGCCTATATTTGACTCGTCAGCCATGAAGTTTATAGTGAAGGTGACTGCACGGTGGTCACTATTACTCAACTCCTCACCGACATTCACCTTTTCTACTAGTTCATCATTCGTAGCAAGCACGAGGCCGAGGACATGGTTATCACGTGTCGGGTTTTGCACAAATCGAGTAAGTGAACTTTCTTTTAAGTTATCATACAGATGGTGTCCGTGGCGTGAGGTGAGTGGTTCGCCCCAGTTCGTCACCGATGTATTAAAGTCACCAAGGATTAGGGCGTCGCGTGTCACTTATCTTGCTAATGTGATTAAAAGTGTCACTGTCGGCATGGACTGGCTGGGCTGGCGGTCTGTACATAAGACCTAATGCTAGTTTTGTCCTGTATTAATTTTTTTTTAATAATGTAAATGGTGCATCTATGTTTGCAATAAGGGATTCTGATGAGAGAATTGGGTTGAGGCCGGTTTTGATGTAGAATAAGATGCCGCTTCCATTTTAATTTACACGAGAGAGAGAGAGAGAGAGAGAGAGAGAGAGAGAGAGAGAGAGAGAGAGAGAGAGAGAGAGAGAGAGAGAGAGAGAATAAAAACTTGTTAAACTTCCATTAGAAACACGAAAAGGCACTTGAAAACCCCAACAACATCCACCAAACTTGAGAAAGATGCAGAATTCTCGTCAAAACACCAAATACAGCAAAACACGCTTATAATTCCCGACAGCATCCGCTAGAACCTTGATGAACTACCACAAGAATCAGAAAACCCCAGTAACATCCAGAAGACTTAATGAATATGTAGAATTTTCGTCAAAACTGCCACTGTACATATCAAAACACACTTGCAGATCCCAGTAACTCCCACCAGACCCTGTTAAGAGTCAAGACGAGCCACTGAAACGCTCAAGAATGCAGGAGACACCCGCCACCTCCTAAGGAAAAGATGAGAAATGCAGTTTAATATTAAGAAATGCAAAGTGCTTGTAGTAGAGGAAACCCAAACAGTAGGTACACAATAAACAACGAGGCTATGTATGGTTCAGCGTACGAAAACGATTTAGGAGTTATACTTAGCTATGATCTCCAGCTAAGAAAACAATGCATAGAAGCCAGAAATAGGGCAAATAGTGTATTAGGATTAATTTTTACGAGTGTTACAAGTAGAAGTCCCCAAGTAATATTAAAGTTATATTTAGCGCTGGTCAGACCTCATCTAGACTACGCTGTGCAGTTCTGGTCTCCACATTACAGGAAGAATATAGGTCTATTTGAGTCAGTAAAAAGGAGAATGACTAAAAGGACACATGGGATGAGGGTTATTCCTTACGAAACAAGACTAAAGCTGTTAATATTTACATTCCTTAGAGAGACATAGGTTAAGCAGTGACCTGATAGAAATCTTTAAGTGGTATAAAGGTTGGAACAAAGGGGGGAACGACGTAAGCAAAATTTTCAGGATCCGTAACCAGAATCGAACAGGAAATAACGAGTTCAAGCTTGAAAAATTTACGTTTACGAAAGAGAAAGGTATGAACTGGTTTTCAAATGAGTGGTGGATGAATGGAATGGACTCAGTAATCAGGTTGTTAGTGCTGAGTCATTAGGGAGCTTTGAAAGTTTAAACAGATACATGGATGGGGATGATAAGTGAAAATAGGCAGGTATGCTTCACTGAGGGCCTGATACGTGTAGGCCTAATGGCTTATTGTAGCTCCCCTTGTTTTCTTATGTTCCTATGTACACGAGGCATAAGGGTGACGAGCTTGCTACAGAGGGGGGCTTCAGTAAACAACATCTGGCAGGGTTGTTGTCAGAATGTTAAGTCTCCCTCGCTTCGCATACAGACTTGCTGTATAAATATGAATTGGTGTGTGTGTGTGTGTGTGTGTGTGTGTGTGTGTGTGTGTGTGTGTGTGTGTGTGTGTGTGTGTGTGTGTGTGTGTGTGTGTGTGTTATTAAATGTTAGTTCTTTCTTGTGCCTTTTTATTTGTTTAGATTTTGTTATTCATGTATTTATTTGTTTATTTTTGATTGATTGTGTGATGTTTGAAAATTCTGATGTTTTAATGACTGTCAAGATATCGTTAAAGAGAGAGAGAGAGAGAGAGAGAGAGAGAGAGAGAGAGAGAGAGAGAGAGAGAGAGAGAGAGAGAGAGAGAGAGAGAGAGAGAGAGAGAGAGAGATGCATACAAAACGAAAGAAAGTAAGAGAAATCGGTCGTATGTGGTTACACACACACACACACACACACACACACACACACACTTAAATTACTAAATAATTATTTTACTTATAGAGAACAATGTGTATTTTGTAACCAGACTTACTCTTCATTTAAAACTTCATGTAGAGGTGTACCAGAAGGCTCGATTCTAGGTCCACTTTTATTTGTAGTATATATTAATGGTTTTGTAAATGCCAGCACAAAATTGAAGTTTGTAATAATGCTGATGATATCATTCTCTTACTCAAAGACAAAAACTTACATTCATTACATATAAATTTAATAACATAATTTAAAAAAATAAAGACTGGATTCACTTCAATAAATTAAAGCTTAATATTTGGAAAACTAATTATTTTCTCTTTCAAAATAGACCCACAAGACTTTCCCTCCCTCCAGTATGTTTAGATGGTGAAATGTTGAGTAAAGTCACAAACACAAAAAATTTTTGGTGTCATTATTGATGAAAAACTTACACTGGAAGTACCACAGTGACCTGACATGTCTCACAATTTCTAAAATGATTGGCATTTTCTCCAGTGTTCGGCACAATGCAACCACTGCAGCTGTGATCAGCGTGTGTTGCACTGTTACACTCACCTCACGTGTGGTGTGTCCGCGTGGGCATCCACTTTGTCGTCTTCCTGGGGAAAATTAATAATGCAACAGAATAAGATATTTCGATGTGCATTCTTCTTAAAAACTTTGATTTAACAGCAAATGTATTTTCAGAGGCAAATGTTTTGAAATTTTCTTACATACACAAATTATTCACCTTACTACCAATATTTAGAAATATAAGGGGAAAACAAAATATTTAGATCAAGAGTGTTACCCACACCAGGCGTCATAACATTAATCCAGAAAGTCCTGCATTTAGAACATCATCATTCAAAATACACATATGTCAGTTTTGGTGGTGAGTGATTCATCAGCCTACCTGTACACAGAAAGTTCTCCTTAAAAGTAACAATATATATAAGTGCAAGCGGAAAATTAAAGAGGACTAACTTTTGCAACAAAATATAATGATTTATTTTGTTACCCTGGAAATGACCTGTTGCTATGCTAAAAGACTTGAGTAAATTGTTATGTTTAAGATATTCTTATCTGCTTCTGCTACGTTACCAATACTGACTGTAAAATATGCCCCTTTAAGGAGACTCGGCTCAACAGATAGTTGCTAAATGCATGTATAAATTGTTTTGTGTACCAATGCACGAAGTGTTAAAATATTTAGCAATAAAACGTTTAATGTGTTGCTGCGTTACACTTGTCACATCTTCAATCCCAGTGCAGCACTCTGGAACACAGACACCAGGCGAGAGGGTAGGAGACCATAAACATAGTGCACACACACACACACACACACACACACACACACACACACACACACACACACACACAACATTGTGGGGAGTTTTGTTGAGTGAAAAATAAAAACACTTGAAAACTGACTACTACTACTACTACTACTACTACTACTGGTGTTGGTGCTAGAAAGTCCTCCGCATCCACATTGCATGACACAACCATCCACCTGACTCCATCCATAGCTGACTCCATTCCCTCTTCCCTCATACCTGACAACCTTACACATTTAACTTTCTCCTCATATGCATTAGAAAGAAAACGAAAGGAAAGAAAGAAAAGAGAGAAAAGAAAACAGACTGCAAAGTGAGAAATGACTCCACCTATTTCTATTTTCTTTCAAGATTACTCCATTTTCTTCAGGGAATTGAAAGGGAGAATGGTTTAAGTTGCAAGGCATGTTGTATCTATGTGTGATTTGTGATTCATCAGGTGTGTGTGTGTGTGTGTGTGTGTGTGTGGCCTTGACTCCAGTTCGTTATAGGCAGACTAATTGCACGCACGCACGCACGCACGCACGCACGCACACACGCACGCACGCTCACCCATTCTCACACACAAACTCACACACAAGCACACACAGACAAACACCCAGACACAACCCTTCACCTACCAAAAAACACTAAAAAAAGCAACATAATTGCAAAATAACTCCGTCACACACACACACACACACACACACACACACACACACACACACTCACACATTCCACCTCGCTACAAATCCCTCCACTCTGATTGGCTGTCAAAGAAGCAATCACGTCACGGGCAGGGGGCGGGGCTGACTCCATGACGTCATAGGGCAGTGGGAGGAGTTCCGTGACGTCACTGATGTTAGAGAGAGGGACAAGGCCGGCAAGCCCGCAGGGAGAAGGGTCAGTATAAGCAGGGAAGTGAACGGGAGTGTGTGTCCATGTCATTTTATCTCTGTCACTGGTTCTAAAGTGAGATATTTTTTTTTTTTTAAGCAAGGAAGAAAGACTTAAGAGGAAACATGACCAAGAAAGACGAGGTGAGTTGAATGAGTGAATGGAAAAGTGTGGATGATAGTTATTCATTTTTTTTTTTCATAACTTTTAAAACGATTACAGTAGTTTGAGAGAGAAAGAGAGAGAGAGAGAGAGAGAGGTAAAAAATAAATAAATAACAGAAAAAGACATCAAAATCAGTGACCAGTAAGCGAATGAATGGGATTGTGTGAATTAAAGTTATTATTTTTTCATGAGTACAGTAGTTTATCCTGGAAATTTACAGACATCCGTTTTCTTTCACTTTTCTTTTTTTTTACGTTCGTGTCTCAGTTTAAGAAGACAAAGGAAACGTACGAATGGAAAGCAGTGAATTAAAAGAAAGTTACTCATTTTCCTTCGTAACTTTTAAAATGATTACTTTAGCTCATCCTTGAAATTTATACACACAACCGTTTTCTTTTCTTCCTAGTTTCCTGTTCGGCTATCAGTAAAGGAAGTTGAAAGAAGCGCATTACCGTTATCATGTGTAATTCATAACGGAGAATAATAATTACAATAGTGTACCTTTAAAAGAAACTGACACATCTCTCGTTTTCTAAATTCTCTGGGAAGTAATGAACATGCACTCCGTTTTCTGTTACTTTTTTTTTTTTACTTTCATTATTTATTACCAATGACGTAACTTTAATATTTATAGAATGAAAGTAAGAGAGAGAGAGAGAGAGAGAGAGAGAGAGAGAGAGAGAGAGAGAGAGAGAGAGAGAGGAGAGAGAGAGAGAGAGTTAGGCAGCCGGCGAGGACGAGAGATAATAGGTCTTATGTTTAATGTCAAGAAGAATTGTGAAAGAAAATGAGAAAGTTCACGGTCAGTTTTTCAAATATCAGTTACATTCTGTATTGGTGACTAACAACTGTGTGTGTGTGTGTGTGTGTGTGTGTGTGTGTGTGTGTGTGCTTCCATTTTACTTCTATATACTGTTATCTTTATGTGCGTGAGTGTTGTTTTTATGTACGTGTGTGTGTGTGTGTGTGTGTGTGTGTGTGTGTGTGTGTGCGTTCACTATATCAACCATTGGCAATACAAGGTTAATTTCAATTCTTACCCTTTTTTTTCCACCCATTATTAATTTCACCACCTCCTCTCATTCATTCACTTATCCACTCATCAATTATTCATCCACCTTGTTTACACCTTACCAACGACCTGATATACACTATACTCGTACATAATATATACTACACTTAATCCATTCATTCATACACTTCACTATGCAATTATACACAAGTCATTCATTCATAACTTCTCACAGTACAAAAACATTCACTATAAACACACAAAGGAATATCATTTTTTTTTTCATTGTTATTATTATCATTACTATTATTATCATTATTATTTTTATTATTATTATAGATGGAGGAATTTATAACGCATTTGGATCCCAGCACTGCCTGTGAGTCTGGGTACCTGCCTACCCAACAGGAGTACATGGAAGGTGAGTAGTAGTAGTAGTAGTAGTAGTGGTTAAGTTAGCGTAAGAGAGAGAGAGAGAGAGAGAGAGAGAGAGAGAGAGAGAGAGAGAGAGAGAGAGAGAGAGAGAGAGAGAGAGAGAGAATATAGATGCAACCTATTGTCTTTATCTATGCTGTGTGTGTGTGTGTGTGTGTGTGTGTGTGTGTGTGTGTGTGTG
>NC_087187.1:4562500-4565000 GCF_035594125.1 Scylla paramamosain
AGCAGTAGTAGTAGTAGTAGTAGGTATGAAATAGAAATAATGAAAAAAATATAACAAATGTATATTAAGATTTAATGTTGAGAGAGAGAGAGAGAGAGAGAGAGAGAGAGAGAGAGAGAGAGAGAGAGAGAGAGAGAGAGAGAGAGAGAGAGAGAGAGAGAGAGAGAGAGCGTTTATCACCCTGACCTAACCTGTCTATTCCCTCTCACCCTAACCCAAACCTCACCCTTCTCATTGTATCTCACTCTAAAACACCCTGATTCTCTCCCTACTTAATTTTCTCCCCATCATGCACCACGCTACGTCACCCTAACCTTGTCCTCACCCTCACAGCCACTCCTCTCATTCTAAATCACCCTAAAACACTTTCTTCTCTATTTCATCACCCTTTTCTTACCCCTTATCACCCTAAACACCTTGACGTCACGCTGCTCCACCTTAACACCCCCTATGTCATCATTACACCCTTCTACGTCACCCTGCGTCACCCTAACACACACTAAATCATTCTAACACCCACTACGTCACCCTAACGACTCTTTACGTCACCCTAACAACTCCTTACGTCACCCTAACAACCCCTGCGTCACCCTAACAACTCCCTACCTACTTAACATCTCAGCGTCACCCTAACAGCCTCCTTAGTCATCCTGCTCACTACTGCATCACCCTAATAGCCACTTATTCCCCCTGGCAGCGCTGGGTCCCTACGGCACGGCCATCACGGCGGTGGGCAGCCTGATCACGGTGGTGCTGGTGGTGTTCTACATAGAGCACATCGTCTTCACCTTCAGGAACACCCACTCCGTCTTCAGGAGGCACATCAACTGGATCGCCTGCTTCTATCCGGTCTGTTTGTGTCTGTGTTGAGTTGTGTTGGCTCTGTCAGGTTTGATTTGGTTCGGGTGGGTTTAAAGCGCCTTCTGTTTACAACACTGCTCAGCTCCAGATCACTGAGCTGCATCTGCATCTGCATCTGGATCTGGATCTGGATCTGGATCTGGACCTGGATCTGATCTGGATTCGCTCGGAGTAAAAAGAACACTCGCGTTCTCTTTACTGATCAAATTAATAACAACACAAAGCATGTCACTGCCAGACTGTCACACGCGTCACAAGCTCGCTGCTGCACTCTCAGGAGGCGTCAGGGAAGACTGCAGTCTGCTGTACATTTCCTGAGGAAGTTATGAGAGAAGGCCGCCAATGAGTGGCAGCCACATGTGTACCCCGCAGCACGAGGCAGGGCTGCGTGCCTGGCCACAAACGTTGTATACTAAAGTTTCACACAGACCTCTCTTCACACACAGCATGTTGAAAGTGTTCGCTGCGGTGAAGTCCACAATGGTGAAATGATGAAATAATGGGACGTAAGGTGAGGCTGGCCTGGCCCGCGTGCTGACACTGTTGACACCATTACTGAGGCACTTGCAAAGTAGAGATGTATTATTTTGGACTGAACAAGTATTGTCTTCCTTTGCCTCATCATGTAGTCGTTAGTAGAGGCGGTAATGGCCACGTAATTATAATCAGAAGCCATTAAGCTAAGGCCTGGTGTGGCTTGTAATACCTCCCATGTTTGTGGCACCCGTCACCTCCACTGTTCACACAGTGTGCCACGCCTGCATTATGCAACGACTCATTACCATTCACTGTGTTCCTCAGACACATCACCCGTTTTCTTTAAATAAAAACGGACTAGTGTAAACTGGTCCAGCAAGTGTCGTCTGCTGCAACCCACCTCCAGACCCAGGCCACCCAGATCATGATCATGCTCACTGAGGTCACGGCCAGGAGCACTCATTTCAGACTGATCACGGGTAAAACAGAAGGCGCCTTTAGTCAAGTTTAGGTGGGTTTTGTCAAGTTGTAGTCAAGTTTGGTTAGATTTAGGTAGGTTTAGTCAAGTTTTCAGTATTTAGGGTAGGTTTAGTTAAGTTTCAGTCGTTTGGTTAGGTTTTCTTAAGTTTAGGTTGGTTTAGTCATGTTTTCAGTCAAGTTTGGGTAGATCTGGTCAAGTTTTCAGTCAGTTCAGTTAATTTCAGTTTAGTTTAGTTTGATTTAATTAGGTTTAATGAAGTTCAGGTAGGTTTGTGTTAAGTTTGGTGAAGTTTTCAGTCGATTTCAGTAAAATTTCCTAAGGTTTAGTGAAGTTTCAGTCAAGTTTAGTTAATTGGTTTACTTCAAGTTCAATCAGCTGGTTAGTCAGTGAGTCAGTCAGCATGTAAGTCTATCTGTTTGTTAGTCACTCAGCCTATCAGTCAGTCACTCCAACATCCCTCCCACTCAACGCTCCACCAGGTATTTCAGTCAGTCTAAGTAATCAACAAACACACGACATAATAATAATAATAATAACTCAAAACTCACGTTGTCAGGCTTCCGTCCTTCAAAGACGCCACAGGACAAGGTACACTGGCGAGAGATGGCAACTCTTAAACTGGCGGGAAAAAGAGTCAATTAAAAAACTTGTATAAAAACAATTCGGATCTTGGCACCAATA
>NC_087187.1:4580000-4585000 GCF_035594125.1 Scylla paramamosain
AAAACGGACAGAATCACACACACATACACACACACACGTAAGGTTGAACTGAGAAGCACCTTTCCTTAACATCCTCCCCCCTCTCTCTCTCTCTCTCTCTCTCTCTCTCTCAGCCGTGGATAACTCTCTGTACGTGTTGGAGATGATGGTTCTGGGCCCCTACACCTATTGGCAGTACCACGACCAGATATTTGCCACGCCCATCACCGCCGCGTCTTCCTTCAGGTGGGTCCTCTCACTGGTGGTGGTGGTGGTGGTGGTGGTGTTTGTTGTTGTTGTTGTTTGTTCATTTGTTTTTTTTCTTTTTTTTCGTTTATTTGATGCTGTTTTGTTTTTTTATGTTTATTTTATGTATTTGATTGTGTTTTCTTTGTATTTTTTTTCATTTATTCATTTTATTTCTCTCTCTCTCGTTATTCGATACTTGTTTTCTTTTTTTTTATTTGTTTATTTTTTTTAATGTGATCCAGTTTTTTTGTTTTTGTCTTCATTTGTTCTTGCATTTCTTTCTTTCTTTATTTATGTTCCTTGTTATATATATTCGCTTATCTTACTTGTTTGTTACTATCTTTTCATTTATCTATCCAACTGTTTTTTTTCTTATTATCATTATTTACATTTATTTACCCTTCTTTACTTATTGTGTTATTTACTTCCTTTACAAAAACACTGCTTATCCTCACTACTCTCATTCCTCACTTTCCCTTCACTTACCTTCACTACCCTTCACTTTTATTCCTATTCATTTATTTATCATTGCTTATCATGTCTGTGTACTTCCCTCCCCACACTTGCCCCCTTCACTCCCCTTCACTCCCCATCACTCCCCATCACTCCCCATCACTTCCCTTCACTTTTAACCTCATCTTCATAAATTTACATGCAGCATCTTTACCCATTTTGTCTATTTAATCTCCTCACCAAACTATTTATCTCCCCAAACTTATCCCCTTCACTCCCCATCACTTCCCTTTACCAACAGGGACAGAACAGAGAGCGTGAGCACCACAACCACCAAGAACAGCACCATTAGCACAACAATAACCGTAGACCTTAGTGATATGGAGGGCAGCACAGGAGAAAGCACCACCACCACCACCACCACCGCCAGCAGAAACAGCAGGGCCCACGTAGCCACAGAAAACGAGATAAGGGACACGGGAGTAAACAGTGATGGGCAGAGGAGAAATAGGTCTAGTTCTCGTGATAGTAAGGCTAAGAGAAATAGTACTGGGAATGGTGATAGTGTGCAGGGCAGTGGTAGTAGAAGCAGGGGAAGGAAAGGCAGGGAGAATAGTCGTGGTAGTAGTAATAAGAGTAGTAGTAATGGTAGTAATGGGGATAGTAGGGAGGATAGTACGAGGGATAAGACGAGGAAGAATAGTAAGAAGAAAAGCACTCCAGCCACTACTAATAGTCAGGAAAACCAATAATAATCACCGCAACACCACTACTAGCAACACCAACGCCACTTGCAACACCAAAAACACCACTACCAACACCAACATCACTACTTGCAACACCAAAAACACCACTGCCGACACCAACACTACTTACAACACCAAAAACACCACTAAGACACGCAACACAAGTCCTAGCAACACCGAAAACACGACCAGCAACACCAACAACACCAGGACACAAAACACAAGACCTAGCAACACCAACTCACAAGTAACACCAGCAACACCACTGCCAACACCAGCAACACCACTGCCAACACCAACACCACCACTATCAACACCAACACCACCACTATCAACACCAACACCAACACCACCAACACCACTAGGACAAGCAACACATCCTTGCAACACCAACACCACTAGCAACACCAATAACAACATTAGCAACACCAACACCACAGTAACACAAGCCACACCACCACCACCACCACCACCACAACGAGAGCCACCAGGGACAGGAGTGTTACCCCCCATAGCCCCAATACTGGTGATGACGGTGCTATTCAGGCCCTCAGCACCCCAGCAGCCTCGGCCTCCTCGTCAGATCATTAAGGGCAACGAGTATAGGAGGTTGTAGACGGAGTAAAGGAAGGGAAGACAGAGTAAGGAAGACAAGGTTAAGTAGAGCAGGATGAGGAGGAGAAGAAGAGAAATGTTTGTTGAGTCATGGTTAGTTGACAGAGAGGAGGAGGAGGAGGAGGAGGAGAGGAAGAAGAGAAATATTTGCTGATAGTAAGGAGTTCACTTGGAATAGACAGACAGCTGACAGGGAGAAGAGAAGGAGAAGGAGGAAGAAGAAGATGAGGAGGAGGAAGTGAAGAGAAACGTTTACTGAGAGATAGAAACGTTTGTTGGGGTACGCGGGTAGGTGACAGGGAGAAGAGAAGAAGGAAGAGGAGCTGGTGAGGAGGAGGAGGAGGAGGAGGAATAGTGTTAAGTGACAGCGAGGAAGAGAGAGATTTGAAAGTTGACAGGAGTAAGAGGAGTTAAAATTGTGTTGATGGTGATAATGGTGACGATGATGAGGTAAGGGGTGGGAATGAAGGGTAAAAAATTAAGGGGTTATTAAAATTTAGGTTAGATTTTAAGGGTGGAGATTGATGGAATAACACACACACACAAAAAAAAAGAAAAAAAACTTATTATTCTTTCTTTTCTTTTCTTTTCTTTATTCACTGTCACACGAAATAAAATAAATGGAAAAGAAAAATTAGAAATATACTTGGCGAAAAAAAATATAATTGAGTAATAACTGATACAAAAGAGAGGAAGAAAGTAAGAAAGAGAAGAAAAGAAAGTAAATAAGGTGTCTTTTTTCTTGAGTCTCCCTTAAAACAGTAAATTTTCTACGGCGATAAGGCTTAGATAAACATTTGACCCAAAACCAGAAAAAAAAAGAATACTTTTCTTAAGTCTACCATTTAACCAACACGTTTTCTATGTAGCTCTGATAAACACTTAAACCGGGAAAACTACTCAAAATACAAAAAATACATTCTTATCTTTTAAAAATACACGTTTTCTATGGCAGCAAGTCACAGGGAAACTAATGTAAATAGAATCTTATGACAATATGTAGTTGTCTTGTAAGAGTGAGCCTTGTTATCTAATAGAATCCTCGTCTTATTCTCTCAACGGGACTGTTTTCAAATGCCACAGAGAAATATTGTTATTCATCACTAGAAACATGAAAACACCCTTGAAAACCCCAATAACTTCCATAAAAACTTGTTAAATATATAGAATACTTGTTAGTCTACCGTTAGAATAAAAAAAAAACACTTGTAAACCCCACTACCTTCCATTAGAATCTGTTAAAAGTGCAGAAATATTGTTAAACTATCATTGGCAATATGAAAACACCCTTGAAAACTCCAGTAACTTCCACTAGAGGCTGTTGAAGTAGGTCTCTCTCTCTCTCTCTCTCTCTCTCTCTCTCTCTCTCTCTCTCTCTCCAGCGTCTTCGTGATGTTAAAGTCCGTCTATTAATTCTGGATAATGTTGGTTTATATCTTATTAAATACTTGTAAATACTGATAAAGAATTAATTATGCCTCCTCCTCCTCCTCTTCCTCCTCCTCCTCTTACTACTCCTAATCCTCCCTCTTAAATCAACTTTTCTTCTTCTTCTTCTTCTTCTTCTTCTTCTTCGTCCTCTTCTTCTTCTTCGTCTTCTTCTTCTATTCCTTCTACTACTACTACTACTGATACTACTACTACTACTACCACTACTACTACTACTACTACTATTCTTTTACTATTTTTACTTGTCCTTCTTTTCCTACTTAGTTTCAAGCCTCCTCCTCCTCCTCCCCCCCCCCCCCTCCTCCTCCTCCTCCTCCTCCTCCTCCTCCTCCTCCTCCTTCTCTAGTTGTAGTGTTTGGATAGATTTGTCAATACAGAATGAAACTGACCGTGAGAGAGAGAGAGAGAGAGAGAGAGAGAGAGAGAGAGAGAGAGAGAGAGAGAGAGAGAGCGAGTGTTGGACGTAGATGAATAGGTCAAACGTAAAGAGAGAGAGAGAGAGAGAGAGAGAGAGAGAGAGAGAGAGAGAGAGAGAGAGAGAGAGAGAGACATTTCAGGAGGTGAAATATGTATAAAAGTCACTGAAAGATGACGAAGAAAGAAGGAAAGAATGAAAGAAAGAAAGAAAGAAAAATAGATAAATAGAAGGGAATGAAAGAAAAAATGAAATAATGTAAAATAAAGAGAGACAGAGAGAATGAAGGATAGACTGAAAGAAAGAAAGAAAGATAGATAGATAAAGGAATGAAATAGGAGATAATATGACAGAAGAAGGAAAAAGATTTAAAGGAAAAAAGAAAAAAAGGAAAGAGAAGAGAAGAAGAATGAAGATAAAGAAAAAGAGATGGAGAAAACAAGAAATGGGAGGAAAGCTAGAAACAGAAAGAAAGACGCGGTAGGTAAATAAATAAAGAAGGAAAGTACAAAAGGGAATTATTGAAGACAAAAAAAGAAAACTACACACGAACCAAAAAGAAAGAAAAGAAAAAAGAAAAGAAAAAAAGAAAAAAAAGCGTATGATGAATAAATAAAGCAAATAAAGAGACAAAAAACAAATGAAAATAAAAATAAACATATCAATACACAAAAAATAAACAAACAAACGAAAAAAAACAAAGAAATAAAAAAGGAAATTAAAACAAACAAACAAACAAACAAACAACTGGTAAATCTAAGACCTAAGGGAACGAACACACACACACACGAACACACACACACACACACACACACACACACACAAGGGAAAAGATTTAAAGGGACGCCACACAATATGGAGAATGAATCCCAAAAATAAACACAGAATGAAGAAATTAATAACACACTAGAGAGAGAGAGAGAGAGAGAGAGAGAGAGAGAGAGAGAGAGAGAGAGAGAGAGAGAGAGAGAATTATCTAATACAGTGTTAAGAGGAGGAGGAGGAGGAGAAGGAGGCAGTGTTATGTAGGGAAAGAGGAGAAGGAAGAGGAAGAGGAGGTATAAATGTGGAAGTGTAGCACAAAAAGAGGAAGA
>NC_087187.1:4590000-4592500 GCF_035594125.1 Scylla paramamosain
CCATTGTTGAACAGCGCGCGACCGTGTAAGGGAGAGGGAGAGGGAGGGAGGGAGAGAGGGAGAAGGAGGGAGAGTGGGAAGAGATACAGAAAAGACAGGAAAGAGAATGGAAGGGAAGTGAAATTAAAAAAAAGAAGAAAAAAAGGGGGAGAATCAGGAAGAGGAGGAAGGAAAAAGGAAGGAGAGAAGGCAGAAACAAAGGAAGGCAGAAGAGAACAAAGTAAAAGAAGCAAGGGAAAGAAGAGAAATGAAAAGGAGACGGAGAGAAAGAAAAAAAGAATGAACGAAAGAAAGGAAGCAAGAATAAGATAAATGAAAGAAGGAGAAGAAAATAAGAAAATGGACAAAAAGGGAGTAAAGTAGGGAAAGGAGAGAGAGAGAGAGAGAGAGAGAGAGAGAGAGAGAGAGAGAGAGAGAGAGAGAGAGAGAGAGAGAGAGAGAGAGAGATGGAAGGGTGAATGGAGAGGTAAGGAAGGGAGAGGAGGGAGGGAGAGGGACAGGAGAGTGAGTGAGATGGAAGGTTGAATGGAGAGGGAGGAAAGGAGGGAAAGAGAGAGGAAGGGGTAAGGAATGGAGGGGAGAGAGAGAGAGGGAAGGGAGAGTAAGAGATTAAAGGACAGGTAAGGAAGGGAGAGGAGAGGGAGAGGAGGGAGAGAGGATAGGACAGTGTTTTAATAAAATTGCAACGCCTGACAGGGTGGAAGAGAGAGAGAGAGAGAGAGAGAGAGAGAGAGAGAGAGAGAGAGAGAGAGAGAGAGAGAGAGAGAGAGACAAATAAATAAAGTAAATAGATATGTAGGTATCAAATTTACTTTTCTTTCTTACTTTCTTTCTGTCGCTCCTTCTTTCTGATTTTTTTTCCTATCATTCCTTCGTTATCTCTTCTATCTTTCTTATTATTTTATTCACTATTTATTTTCTTTCTTTCTTTATCTGCATTGTTTATCTTTCTATTTTTTTCTCCTTTTTCACTTTATCACTTCCTCTCTTCCTCTTTTTCACTTTCTTTCCATTAATGACTCAATCTTGATAATTCTTGCTTTCACTTAATCTTGATCTTGATGTATAATTTTAACATTGATCGTGTCATCTGTCCCTCATAATCTTATCTCAGTGTTGGTCCTTCACCTTAATCTTGATCTTTTTATTTTGTTGCTGTTGTTGCCTCAGTCTTGAGATATTTTGGAATTTGTATATTTTGTTCTGTAATCTCAATCTTGATCTTGGCATCTATTCATAAACTAATCTTAATCTTGGTCTCCATCCTTTGATCTTAATCTTGATCTTAATTTTGTTGCCTTAGTTTTGATATATTTTCGTGTTCGTCAGTCTTGGTCACTAATTTTGATTTTGACCTTGATGTATATTACTCATAAACTTATCTGAATATTGATCTTCATCCCATAATCTTAATTTTGGTCTTGTTTATATGGCGCTTCAATCTTGATGTACTTGTGATCTCGGTATTTTTTGACGTCACTTAATCTTGATCTTAAAGTCATAATCTTGGTCTTGATCTTGACGTCAGTCTCTTACATGAGTTAAATTGGTGGAAGAGGATGAGCCTTGAACGTGTATTAAAAATCTTATTAAAAAAAGTATTCCAGGTGAAGTTTTTAATTCCTTTTAGGTCTATTGTTGCGAGTGAAGAGGAGGAGGAGGAGGAGGAGGAGGAGGAGGAGGAGGAGGAGGAGGAGGAGGAACAAGAAGTGGAAAGAGTGAGAAAGGAAAGGGATAAATTAAAAAGAAGTGACCAGAGTAGAGGATTAGAAATAAAATGCAAAGAAAGAAGGGGAAAAAATAGAAACAGCAAATAGAAATAGAGAAGAAGGAATTATGGAGAGAGAAAAAAAAAGTAAAGGAAAGGACTGGAAAGAGTAGAAAGCATAATAACCAAAGGAGAAGAAAAAAAAACAGATATAGAAAGAGGAAGAAAGAAGGGAGGAAATGAAGGGAGAAAAAAAGGAAGCAAGGAAGGGAGGAAGAAATAAGAAAGGGAAGGAAGGAAAAAAGAAAGTAGAGATGGAAGCAAGAAATGAAGGAAAGAAGGAAGGAATGCGGAGGAAAGACAAAAAAATTATATATATATATATATATATATATATATATATATATATATATATATATATATATATATATATATATATATATATATATATATATATATATATATATATATATATATATATATATATATATATATATATATATATATATACACCTGGAAAAAGTAGGAAGGAAGCAAAGAAGATATGAAGAAAGGAAAGAAAGAGGGAAGAGGGAAAGGAAAGAGAAGAGGAAGGAAGACGTACGGAGGAAAGAGGAAGGAAGAAATAGAGTAAAAGGGAGAGGAATTCAGGAAAGAAAAAAAGGAAATGATGGAAAGAAGAAAAATGATATAAAAGGAGAAAAAATGAAACCAAAGAAAGAAAACGAAAAAGAAAAAAACAAATAAATGAATGAAAGAAAGAAAGGAAGAGAAAGAAAGAGGAAACCAAAA
>NC_087187.1:4602500-4625000 GCF_035594125.1 Scylla paramamosain
CTGTGGACCTGAGGAGTAGCCCGCCACCCTTCTCCATCCCCCGTCTGGGTACCAAGGCTGCCCTGGTTCCCCTCTCCCTCCCCCTCTCCTGGGACGCCGCCATACCTCGCCTGTGGGAGGTCAGGTCACGCGTTGATGATATGAAGGTTAGTGAAGGTTAGGTTAGGTTAGGTTAGGTTAGGTTAGGTTAGAGGGTGTTTTAGTGTGTTTGGGCTATGAAAGTGTGTGTGTGTGTGTGTGTGTGTGTGTGTGTGTGTGTGTGTGTGTGTGTGTGTGTGTGTGTGTGTTAGTTAATTAGTTAGTTAGTTGGTTAATTAGACAGTTTGTTTGTCTTTCAGTGTATTTCTGCTGTTTTTGTCTCTCTCTCTCTCTCTCTCTCTCTCTCTCTCTCTCTCTCTCTCTCTCTCTCTCTCTCTCTCTCTCTCTCTCTCTCTCCTTCACATTATATAACCCTTTCATCTCCCTCCCTTTCTTCCACAGTCATCAACATCCTTCCTCCTCCTCCTCCTCCTCCTCCTCCTCCTCCTCCTCCTCCTCCTCCTCCTCCTCTCACCTTCTCTCAGTTTCTTTATTTTTTCCTCATTTTCTCTCTCCTCTCTTTCTTACCTCTTTTTTTCTTTTCCTCTTTCTATGTCTCACTCTTTTCACCTCTCATTTAATATTTTTTTTCTCTTTTTACCTCTTTTCCTTTTTACATTTTCCATCTCTTCCTTTCTCTGTCTCTTTCTTCGTATCTCTCTCTTTTTCTCTCTTGTTTACTTTTTTCTCCTTTCCCTCATATTTCCTCATATATCCCCTCTTTTCCTGTTTTCTCTATCTCATTTTCCCCTTCTTTTTCTTCATCTTTCTTCCTAACTCCTATTCTCTTTCTTCGTCACTTCTTTCCTTTTTTTTTTCTTGCTCCCTTTCTTCTTTCCTTCCTCTCTTCCCTTCCTCTTTCTTCCTCACTTCTTCACCCTTTCCTTCCTCATTCTTTTCCTCTTCCTTCTTTGCTCCTTCACTCTTTCCTTTCTCATTCTTTTCCTTCTTCCTTCTTATTCTCTCCCCTTATTCTCTCTTCCTCTCCTTCGTCAGGTATAAGTGAAGGGTGTCTTAATTCCTCTCTTCTTTATCTCTTGTCTCCTCTCCTTCCTTTTCCTTCCTGGCTCCTTTCCTTCCCTTCTTTCTTCACTCTCACCTTTCCTTCATCATTGCTTCTCTTTCTTTTACCTCCTTACTTCTTCCTTCCCTCTTCATTCCTTTTCTTTCTCTTGCTTCCTCATTCCCTGACCTTCTTTCCTTCGTCACGGTTCGTTTCTCTATCTCTTCTCTCTCTCTTTTTATCCCCTGTCTCGTCAGTCTGTCACCCTCTCCCTCTCTCTCTTTCTCCTCCGTCAGAAGTCAGCGAAGGAGGTCACAGTTCCTCTTCCTCTTCCCTCCCTCTTTTCTCCTTCTTTTCCTTCCTCGTCTCGTCACTCCATCACCCCTTCTCTCTCTCTCTCTCTTTCTCTCTCCTCCGTCAGGCGTCAGCGGAGGCAGTGGTGGCGTACGGGTTGGTGTGGTGGGCTTGTAAACTCCTGCCGACGCCCCTCACTCGCTCCCTGCTGCGTCACCTGTACCGCCGCTGCTCCGTGCAATACTCGTCACTGCCAGGCCCTACCTCACCGCTCCTCCTCGGCGGGTGTGTCCTTTCTTTGTGTTTCTTTGAGTTGAGCTCGTTTCAGAAAGGGTGTTGTGTTGAGTTAGATTTCTTTGTTTTTCTTTGTTTTTCTTTGTTTTTTTTATTTTCTTTGTTTTTTTTGTTTTTTTTTTTTGCATTTTTTTGGGGTGGACGGTTTTTATGGGTTTATTTATTTATTTGTTTATTTATTTTTAGATGTAATGAGATGTTTTTGCTTTTTTGTTTTTTTATTTTTTTATAGTGTTTAGTAATGTGGTTTTGTTTTTGTTTTTGTTTTTTTTTTGCTTTTTTTTGTGTGTGTTTGTGTGTGTGTTTGTTGTTTTAGTGTCTACGGAGATGTTTCTTTTATTTATTTATTTATTATTTTTTTTTTTGGAGAGTTTAATGGAATGTTTTCGTATTTTTTTTTTTCATTTTTTAGGTTTTCATGTTTGTTTAATGTTTTTTTTGTATGTTTATATTTTTTTTATGTGTTATGTGTTTAATGAGATGCTTTTCTTTTTCTTTTATTTTCTCTTTTTTTTTTGAGGTGGACGTGAAAAGGAGGAAGGAGAAAACGTGTAAAAAGAGGAAGAAAAGAAAAGAAAAAAAGAAAAAAAAAACACGTTACTTTGAGGAAGGACTATTTTGTCATTTCTGTTAAAGTCTTCATGATGTTTTTTTGCTTGTAATGTTCAGTTAGACACGTGTCACGCTTAAAGTCAGCGGTAAACACAAAACACCGCGGAATTGAGTGCAAAAAGGTTAATAGACTTTTTCGGCCTTCACCTTCCATAACATACCTTGACATTTTCCTCACTTCACCTCGCCTCACCTCACCTCACCTCCCTTCACCTCCCTTCACTTAACCACACCTCCCTTCACCTCACCCAACCTCCCTTCACCTCATCCCACCTCCCTTCACTTAACTTCACCTCATCTCACTTTCCTTCACCTCATCTCACTTCCCTTCACTTCCCTTCACCTCACCTCACCTCATCTCATCTCACTTTCCTTCCCTTCCCTTCACTTCATCTCCCTTCCCTTCACTTAACCTCCCTTCCTCTCACTTTCCCTCATCTCACCTCATTCATCTTGGCTCCCTTCACCTCACAGTATGAAGTATATGTACCACCCCCTCACACCTGTACCACCCCTTCACCTCATGCTACCTTACTACATCTCACCTGTCCTCCTTCATTACAGGTGAAGCGCATTACTCAAACGCCCCTAACCTTATCTCACCTGTACTAGATCACCTTAATTAAACACGCTTATCACACTTATCATTTCCCTTTCGCTCACTTCACCTCACCCTACGTTACCTGCCCCGTTAATTACAGCACATTTAGTCATGCAACCTCCTCTCTTACCTCACCTGTATGAATTGATTACAGGTACACACACTATACACGTAACACCTCTTTACCTTCCCCTTACCTTACCTGCGTCTCATTAATTACAGGTAAAAGGTGAGGCACATTACTCATGCAAACCCATCCTTTAGTTTACCTGTATCCCTTAAGCCCCTTTAAATACAGGTACATCACACTATTACCTTCCGCTCACCTTACCTGTGCCCCTTAATTACCGGAAGTTCATATAAACACGCCCACTTAGCCCACCTGTGTCCATTAATTACAGAAATACTTTATAAACACGCTACTAATATATATTTTTTTAATCTCCCCTTTACCTCCCCTTTAACTCACCTGTCCCCTTAATTACAGGTACACGGTGAAGCACATATACAACATCTCCCCTCCCCGGGACCCCACCCCCCTCAGTGTCACCGTGCTCACCTACGCAGACCAGGTGCATGTGTCAGTGGCCGCCCGCACCTCCATGCCCGCCGCGCCCGCTGTGGCAAGACTTCTGCTGCAGGAGTTCCAGAATCAGGTGCGTGTTTGCTGCAGGAGGAGGAGGAGGAGGAGGAGGAGGAGGAGGAGGAGGATTAGAGGGATGAGGAGGAATGCAGTGATATAAAAGAATACAAACTGCAACAGAGAAGGGAAAGGAGGAGCAGGAGGAGGAGAAAGAGCAGGAGGAGGAAGAGGAGGAGGAATTAAACAGTAGTTAGTAATAGTAGTAGTAGTAGTAGCAGTAGCAGTAGTAGTAGTAGCAGTAGTAGTAGTAGCAGCAGCAGCAGCAGCAGCAGCAGTAGCAGCAGCAGCAGCAGTTGCAGAATGGGGAAGAGAAGGAGGAGGAGGAGGAGGAAGGGTAGGAATTAAGAATAGTAGTAGTCGTAGTAGTAGTAGTAATAGTAGCAGCAGCAGCAGCAGCAAAACAAGAAGAGTAGCAGGAGGCGTAAGGTAAACAATACCAAGCAACTATTTCAACACTTCCCCCGCCACGCAGTAAGGAGGCGGCAGGGGAGGTACTGGCGCGTGGCATGGAAAAATGCATTGATTAACATGAAGGCAGGAAGACGTGACCCTGCACCTCGCCGCGTGATGGAGTTCCGGGTGGGGGAGGGACGCGTGAGGGAGGGGAAGATAAGAGATAATTACATGGTTATTTTGCTTATTTGCTGCGATACCATTTTGTTGACGTATTGTATTAATATTGATTAGTCTGAGTGAATTAGATAGTGAGCTGGTATTGGTGGGCGATTCTCCACCCGAGTGTATACAAGTAAGGACATAAGGAAACAAAGACACAGCACTATGCAGCTTGTTATCAGCTAGTGTTGCTGTTGTTATTGCTGACCAAACATTACAGTTATTGATCTTTTGATTTGACTTGTTTCTGTTCTTATTTTCGGTATCGTTCAGTGGTGTTATTATCTGCAATTACTGGTAGTTATTGTAATGAAACGTGTTACTTTATGTATTGTTGCTCTTAGTGCTGCTAATACCAAAGTTACTAATAGCATCACTTTGTGCGTCATCTTCGTCTGTGTGCAGCTGTGGAGGCGGGTGTTGCTGCATTTCACTTCACTCCATCCGTGGAAAGAAATTGCTGTTATGGATGGGGATGACAGGTGTATTTTGCCAGGCATGTTCTATAAAAAGGCTTGCACCGTGTAGGTCTGGTGGTTTCTTGCAGCTTCCCTTAATGTTTTTCATGTTCTGACTCCGAAAATGTTCAGAGCATTCCTTTTCAAGCTAGTACTGGATATCTAATATGATGCAAACGACGATAAAATTTTAATGAGAGTAGATTACAGTAATGTTACAGCAGAGGTGTTTCTGTTTCCTCATCTGGAGAGGGAAAATGATCTCTGCTACTCCTTCAAATATTGTCCCTATCATAACTTTTCACAAATAGTAACCGGGATGATGCTGCGAACAAAAGACAAAGAATGGAGTGTTGCAGAGTTTTAACTTCTTCACCATCAATGTTGCGTTATCTGGGAAGAGAAATGCTGCCTGATAACTCCTTTCAAGATTGTGCATAACTTGTCACCAGATAAATAACTGTTATGATGCTAAGGAATATTCTGAGAAGGATTGGCGTGAGGTGTTTAGCAGTGGTTTAATAGCGTCGCCGTCACCGTTTCCTCATCTGGTAACTGTCCAAAATTGTCTCTTGTATAACTTTTCAGTAATTGGACAACTGATATGATGTCAAATACAAAACATTCCTAAGATGGAGTGGAGTGGAGTGTAGTGGAGTGGTGTGGTGTGGTGCGTTAACAGTGTCATCATCATTGTTGTGTTCCCGCGCGTGACTGTGCTATGTGTTGTTGTTGTTGTTGTTGCAGTGTATACAGATGTGCGAGCTGCTGGCCAACAGACGCATCCCAGGGGAGCAGCGGCGCGGGATGGTGTTTACCCCGGGGGAGCTGGGCCGGGGCCACTCCCTGCCTGAGGTGTGTGTGTGTGTGTGTGTGTGTGTGTGTGTATGTATGTATGTAAGTATGCGTCAATCCCACCGCTGCCACCAATGTGTGTGTGTGTATGTGTGTGTGTGTGTGTGTGTGTGTGTGTTCCTGTTCACAGTATATTTACATTTTCTTGATCTCATTTTGTGTTTTCTTTCTGTGACATTCATTTTTTTTTTTTTTATGTTTTCTCATCATTTTCTCATCATTTTTTCATTCTCATTCATACGTATTTGTTTCGTTATAATGTTGCGTGTTTTGTGTACGTATGACTGTCTCGTTGTCGGTGATACGTTTGTGTCATTCGTATTTATTTTTCCTTTTTTTGTCCTTTCCTTTTATTTCCTTTCTTTATATTTCTTTATTTTTGCAAACAGGTGAAGTAAAAGAATTGTATGAGTGTATGTTTCTTTTTTTTCTTTCCCTCCTTTCGTAGAGAGAGAGAGAGAGAGAGAGAGAGAGAGAGAGAGAGAGAGAGAGAGAGAGAGAGAGAGAGCCAGCCCACTAAACCAGGACAGGATCCCCAGGCTTACAAATTCATTAAATATAAAACGTAAACACAATCTTTTTCAGCTTTTACCTTCATCGTTTCTCTCAAATATTTGTTTATTTTTTTCGAGTTTCTAATTAAATATTCTGCTAACTCCAAGTGGTGTTAATATTCATCATGTCTTACAACTTAAATTAAACGAAAAGTAAATTAGTCTTTTTTTTTTTACTTCTAACTTTTTAAAACTGTCAATATACAAGGTTTGATATATAATAATTGAATTTTTAGACGGTTATATTCAGTTGTATTGCTTGTGATTTTTTTTAATGGATGTTTATATACTAGGTACTATTTTTATATATGGTAATTTTTATATTTTTCTTTTTTCATATACAAATTTTTTTTTTTGCTGTTGATATAATACCATTTTTACACCTTCATGGTATTTCTTGCATAATTTTCCGTGTATTTTCTTTTCATTCTTTATATAATACTGTTTTCAATGTGTTATTCCTTACATATTTTTCGTGAACCTTTCTTTACAATGTAATATATAAAATTTTACGACACACAAATATATAACGTTACATTTCCTCCAAATTAGATGTATTTTTCCTTTTTTTTTTTTTTCCATTTTCCCCTCCCCCCCACGCCAACGTCCCCCCACAAGGCCCCCGCACAGGAGGCGTGGGGGCTGGAGAGGAGTGGGTGGAGCCTCGGAGCCCCGCCCACAGAATAGTAGCCACGCCCACTTCCCGAAATGCAAGACTCCCATTGGCCAAGCAGGAAGAGGCGCCTGGTGGTGGAGGAGAAGGAGGTAGTGGTGGTGGTGGTGGTGGTGGTGATGGTGGTGGTGGTGGTGGTGATGATGGTGGTGTTTTTTGTCGATCTGGTTGGTTGGTGTTGTATTTTTTATATATATATATGCATTTTTTATAAAGTATTTTAGTGTTAGTCTTGTGTAGCTGTCCTCCTTCTCCTCCTCCTCTTCCCGTTTTCTTTTTTTGTTTCTTGTCTTTTCGTTTTCTTTGATGTCTTTGTTTATTTGCAGTTTTGGTTTCGTTTTCTTACTATTTTTGTTTTCCTTTTCGCCTGTTGATGTTGTTTGTATCGTTCCCATTCTTGCACTTTTTTAAACTTGAAATTTTGGTGGATGCTCAAACACATTATTTATTTATTTATTTATTTTTGTGACGTTTTTTTGCAAGATTTTTTGTTCTAATTTTTCTCAACATTTTTTCTTCCTCCGCCCCACAACAAGAACTTTTCAGGCGGGTTTTCTGGGTGACTTTTTTGCCGGCACGTCTTGCTCCGAGTGTGTGTTTGTTGTTCCTGCTTGTAGTCTGTCCTCTCCTCAATAGTTTTTCTCTTTTCTTTCATTCCCTTTTGGTGTGTTTTTGTCTTTTTTTTTTCGTCTTTTGTCTTATTTTTCGTATTCCCTTTTGGTGTAAATTCTTGTCATTTAATCTTTAGCATATTTTCGTCATTCCGTTTCGTCTTTTCCATTTTTAAAACTTTCAATATTATTATTATTATTATTATTATTATTATTATTATTATTATTATTATTATTATTATTATTATACCATTCTTTTATCTTTATTTTTGTTTATTTATCATTGGATCTATTTATTTATTTTTTTTATTATTATTTTATGTCGTTCTACATTTTGTCAATTAGTCTTAAACTTTTCTTGATGAAATTTTTGTACTTGTTTACAATTGTTTCCCTTATATCGTTTGATTTAAGTTGCTTTTAATTTAATTTGATTTTTTATTTTTCGTTAATTTTTCCAGCATTTGTTTTCTTTTTTTTTTTTTTCTGTACATTTAAGTTCATTTAATCTTATATTTTTTTTTGAAAGTGTATTTGTTGGTGTTCATTTATTATCATTTGTTTTAGTGCTCATGTAAAATATTCTTGCCAGTTCTTACCTTCCTTGTATTTCCTTTTTGCCTTCGATCTATTTGTCCTTGAGTAACTTCTCAGAAACTTTTACTTATTCCCAGCGTCTCTTTTTTTTTTTTTAACGGTTCTTGAGCTGAAATGGTTGTCAGAATGAACCAGTGAACCACCTCTGAACCTCCTCACTCAGCTGCCACCATTACTGCCTCCTCCTCCTCCTCCTCCTCCTCCTCTTCCTCTTCCTTTTCCTTTTCCCTTCACCACCACCTTCTTCTCGGCCATCAATACTCAGTCATTTGGAAAGCACTTAACTCTCTCTCTCTCTCTCTCTCTCTCTCTCTCTCTCTCTCTCTCTCTCTCTGTGCGTGTTGTTTATTACCATGTTTATCGTTGTGTTTCCCCCCCTTCCTCCCCCCATTGTGTTTCCCCCCTCCCCCCCATTGTGTTTCCTGAAGACCGCGTCAGGACCGGAATCGAGATGTTGACGATGTTACTATAAATGTTGTGATTAATTAATGTTTTGTTAAAGAGGTTCGTTATGTCGCCTTCTTCTTCTTCTTCTTCTTCTTCTTCTTCTTCTTCTTCTTGTTTTTCAGTGTAGTGTTGCTTATTATATTTTTTCTGTTCGTTGGTGATTTTAGTTTGGCAAAGTCAGTCTATAGTTTCTCTCTCTCTCTCTCTCTCTCTCTCTCTCTCTCTCTCTCTCTCTCTCTCTCTCTCTCATAATCTACGTCAATATTTGCGTTTGTTTTGATGTGTGAGCATAATAATAATAATAATAATAATAATAATGATAACAATGATAATAATAATAATAATAATAATAATAATAATAATAATAATAATAATAATAATAATAATAATAATAACAGTAATAGTAATGAGTCCTAGTGGCCAGTTAATATAACTTACCATCTCAAATAAATAAAATAAACAAGAGATAGTTTTTTAAAGTAATGAGATAGAAGAAAATTAACGAAGGAGAAGAAAGTACATCTTCTGAATCTCTATTTTAAATCAAGTTATTTTCCAAAAAACATTAATTTTAATTCACCTACACTTTCCTTACGCTCTGAGTTATATAATTATGTGTAAATCTTCGTTATTATTATTCCTTACTTAGTTCAAGCCTAATTTTAACACCAAGCATCACTTGTGCTGTAAATAAGCTTAATATTAGCGGCGCAGAGGAAGCTTGCACGCATCACTCCCAGACCGGAGCGCGCATGCGTGAGGATAGCGGCCGTGCATTACTACCATTTCACCGAAGATTTTTTTTTTTTTTTAATATCTCTTTACTCACACGCTTATCTGCACACCTTTTGCATTTCTGTGTGTGTGTGTGTGTGTGTGTGTGTGTGTGTGTGTGTGTGTGTGTGTGTGTGTGTGTGTGTGTGTGTGTGTGTGTGTGTGTGTTTGAAGAAAGTTTATCACGAATATTGTCTTCTTAACAGAACTGCAGGTGTGTGTGTGTATATGTGTGTGTGTGTGTGTGTTTGAAGAAAGTCTATCACGAATATTGTCTTCTTAACAGAACTGCAGGTATGTGTGTGTGTGAGTGTGTGTGTGTGTGTGTGTGTGTGTGTGTGTGTGTGTGTGTGTGTGTGTGTATGTGTGTGTGTCTCACCTGCCGTGTCCTGTCCACAGCTTCAGGAAAAACTGCGGCGTGTACAGACGGAGCTGACGGAGGTGACGCAGCTGTGGGAGGCGACCAGACGCAACGCCCTTGCTCACCCACCGCGTCCACAGGTACACACACACACACACACACACACACACACACACACACACACACTTAATCTACCTGTCATAATTATCGTTTTCTTTGTCTGTATCTTATCTTTACCATTAACCAAACCACAAATGAAGAGCAGTATCTTTAAATCAGTCCCTTAAAGAAAAAGCAATTTCAACCCTAAAATATCCCTAAAAGACCTTAATATTGTACTGGATAGAGCTTCACCTTTACGTTAATCAATTGCCTCATCAGCCAATCATACGCTATCAATTACGTCCTTAAAAGCAACAACTTCAACCCTTAGATACCCCAACCCCCCACAAAAAAAAAAAAGAAACTTGGAATGATAATGAATAATGAGTTTCACCACAAGAACCACTGATTTACACCACAAAAATCCCTAATATTGCACTGGATCATAGCTTTTACCCTAGAACCCTCAGTTATACCCCCAAAAACCTTAATATTGTACTGTATAAGAAATTTCACCCCAAGATCTTTCACTTACACCCAAAAAAAACACCTTAATATTATACTGAACAAGAACTTTCACCCTAGAACCATCAAACACATCCATCATCTTCATATAAAACACTCAATTCAACACGACCTTCCCTACAGGACGTGGAAGAGGAGGAGCAGGAGGAAGGGGGTGGTGCTTCTGCTGGGTCTGCCTTACTAGGGAGGAACAGTGGGCCAGGAAGCGGTGCAGGGGCGAGGGGGGGCCGAGGCAGGCTTCCCCAGATGGAGGAGGTCCTGTGTTCCCGTGTACAGCATCTTAAGGGCGAGTTTACTGACCTGCTAGCGGAAATACGAAGGAGGAAGAGCGTGTCTGAAGGAAGAGTGGTCGGCGTGGGCAGCCAGACTGAGGTGGGTGAGAGAGGGAGTGAGAGAGAGGAGACTGAGATGGGTGAAAGAATGAGGAGTGAAGGAGAGACTGAGGACGGAGAAAGAGGTGGGGGAGGAGAGAGAGAGGGAGAGGAAGACTGAGGTGAGTGAGAGACGAGGGTGGGAAGGAGTGAGAGTGAAAGGAGAGCTTGTTTTTTTTTTTTTTTTTTTTTGTTAGTGTTGTTGGTGTTACTTGTGCTGCTGTGTCTATTATTACTGCTACGACTACCACGACTACTACCACACCAACACTACCACTACTACTCTGACACTGTTCCTAAAACCACTATGAATATACTTTTACTACTACAACTACAGCATACCTTTCTAATCCCTCCTACCACCACCACCACCACCACCACTCCCGTCACCGCAGTTTGAGGAGGAGGACGGGGAGGTGAGGCGGCCACGGAAGCGGGCTCTGTCTGCCGCCTCCACCTGGTCCGCCTCTTCTGGGACCACTGAGGTGTCTTCCTGCCTGGCCCGCCCCCTCACCACGCCCACCCAGCCCACGCCCACGCCCCTGCCCCCCGCCACGCACCCCTCCAGAGGCTGTCTAGTCACTGATATCACCTGAAGGCAACTGGAAACGCGCGTGTGATAGGCTAACGAAGGCCCGGCCGGGGATGTCACTGGGTACTGAAGGAAGGCTTCTGATTGGTGCGTTCAAAGGCTGCTTCGTGATTGGCTGGGTGAGGGACGTGCTACTCCTGTGTTGTGATTGGTGGAGTGGAAGTGACGTGTGGGACTGAGTGGCTTGTTCGTAAAGACTGGGAATTGATTGTAAGTGCTTGTTAAGTGCTGGGATTGTTTACTTATAATGTTTGTAAGTGCAGGGATGGTTACTTGAGAGATGTGCGTCTGTGGCGTTAGTAAGTGAAGAAAATGACTACTTATAAACGTAACTGCAAGGGATTCTTTGTTATTGTTCATAAGTGCAGGAACAGCCACTTGTAGCGTTTATAAGTGCAAGGAAGTGTTAGTAGCTGTTTATAAGTGTGAGGACCAGACTGTTATCAGGCTTATAAGTGCGAGGAATAACACAAAAGTACAAGTGACACTCAAAACTATAATAAGACAAAAAAAAATGAAGAAAACGAGCATAATAATAATAATAATAATAATAATAATAATAATAATAATAATAGTCTTCTAGTCTTCACATGCATATTTATTATTGCGTACTATTATAACTACAAGCGTTACTACTACTATTACTACTATTACTACTACCGTTAATAGCTCTGCTAACGATGTCACCTTTTTACAACCCTGATATAAGTGCCTTGTGTTGTGTTGTGTTGTGATGGTGATGGTGATGATTATAGTGATGGTATGAGTATTTATTGTTATTATTATTATTGTTGTTGTTGTTATTATCGTTATTATTATTATTATTATTATTATTATTATTATTATTATTATTATTATTATTATTATTATTATTATTATTTGTTTCGTGGCTTCTTCAACTTGCTTATTTTATTACTTTGTTGTTTTTCGTATTATCCCCCCTCCTCTCTCTCTCTCTCTCTCTCTCTCTCTCTCTCTCTCTCTCTCTCTCTCTCTCTCTCTCTCTCTCTCTCTCTCTCTCTCTGTAAATCATCTTTTCAATTTTTGGGACTTTGTTTACATTTCTTATGTATTTTAAAAGTTTGTTGTTTTACTTGTTTTTTTTTTAGTTTAATGCAATTTTGTTTTGAGTCTTCACTGCATTCAATGGTTTTCTTTGCTTTTTTTTTGCATAAAAGAATAATATTTTGGGTTTTTATTGTTTTTTTTTTATTGGTATTGTTTACGCTGTTCTTGTTTAACGTTTTCTTTCTTATCCATCTCACGAGTTTTTTTTTTTTTTTTTTTTTCTTTTTTTGCATATTTTCCGTTTTCTTTCGCCGCTCAAAGACTCGGGAATGCGTTTTCTAGAATCTACAATAGTCACCCACGTTTTCCTTTCCAGTAGAGTGAGACCGTTTTCTTCTTTAAGCACGAGAGAACTTTTTTTGTAGCGAACACATTCACGCACTAGAATATTTGTCTCGCATCTACAACATACAGGGAGTTTAAAAAAAGACAGAACGCGATTTGAACCTTCTATATATCTGCCAGCACGAAGCGTTGACCCGTGTTACTTATATCCATGTTAAATTTGTTGGCACAGAAACACACGAGAGAAAAGAGAGAAAACGGAAAGAAGATTTTTGTCATTTTACGCCAAACTATTTAAAGAGAGTTGACCACAAAAATAGTGTCAAAAGTTATTATACCTGTGCATTAAAGGAAACATTTTTGTCTGGCGGGGAAAGGGTTAAGTGAAACCCGTGTCATTTGAAAAAGCTCGGCACAAAAGTTTCAAATCACCACTTTTTCAAATGGTTCGGGTTTTGTTCATCCATGCTCGGCACATGGTTCCAGAGACATAGCAGTTTCAATTCGGGGGTTCGTCTTTTTTTTTTTTTTTTAACACCCGGTACTTTTTTTTCATTTTTAGTGTCAAGTATTTTCAAAACAATTTCTGGCCGTAGTTTTCTTTTTTAGAGTATTTTTAGCGAACCTATTGTATGATGTACTTCGTCATTCGCATGTTTCTTATTATTTTTATAGTGCAAACGAAAAAAAAAAGAAAGTAGAAGTATATATAGATGTAAATAATTTAAATACTGAGAAAGTAGAGGAAAATATTGCTAGATAAGTTATACAAAAGATAATAATACTTTCCATTCACTTGTAGTCCACTGTGTGTCTTCAGGTGTGTCTCAAGGCTGGGCAGGTGAGGGCACGGGGACACGGTGACTTTGCCTTGAGTTGCGTTGAGTTGCTGGAGTCTCATCTTTGTAACAACACTACCTGATGCTATTTTTACCTCCTCTCTCTCTTTACTAGCCATCTATATTTTCTTCTTTGTTTTTATTCATTTTATTCCTTCACTTTCTCTTGTCCCCCAAAACTGGTGGTGTATTGCCGTAACTTCCCTCTCGCTGATTGGTCCGCGTGTTCCCGTCTTGTTTTGAAAAGTGCGGTTAATTTAATGTATTCCTCCCAGAACCATTGCTTGGCTGTAAGACGCCTTGTGATGCAGTAAAGGACTGGCTAGAACGGCATCATAGTTTGCCACACATTCCGAAACAAGAGATACATGGACTAGTTATCGCTTGAGAACATCAGTCAATAAAAATGATGATAATGATAAACGATTCATTGATATGGTTAATGTTGGTGAAAATATGCAGTAGGATGAGGGGGGGGGGAGGCTCAATGCTAAGGCTAAGGTTAATTTAGAGAATGGTGTTAGAGTGGCAGAGTTTCCGTGTCACCGTGTCGCCGTGCCCCCATCTGACCAGGTCACCGTGACACACTTGGTAGCACACAGTATAATAGTTTAGTGCAATTACGAGCTGTAGTAAATTTTATACAGTATTTATCAACCATATAAAAGACATAAATTGCTTTCACTATTCTATTTAGCTTCTGTTCCAAACTAATTGACTTTATAAAGGTGTCGCTCATTTAAAAGACATTACTTGTAAGGACTTTTGTGATTTCAGGCTGTAGTTTTTCTTTTTATGTTTTGTTATTCCATGAATTGCCTAGTTCATTCATTACAGCGCTCGTTAGTGAGTTGATTACCTAGCTGAATGGATAATTACTCAGGCAATTAGGCAGCTAGCTAGTTATTGACGTAGTTGATTAGTTTATATAGATGACTAGTTATTGATTGATTTATTTTGTTGATTAGCTTGTTATTACTTGGTCAGTTAACGTGTCAGTTCACTAATTACAAGGTTATTTACTTAGTTAATTACTTAGCTATTCAGTTATTCAGCTAATTTACTAGTTAGTTTATTCATAACTTAATTATTAGTCAGTCAAATTACTTCACTAGTACATATGTAACTAGTCACTATTTTGTCAGTTAATTGCCTAGTCAGATCACTACTTAATTGCCTAGTTAACAAATCAATTACCTTGCTAGTCAGTTACATTCCTATTTATTTAACTAGTGTTGTTTGGCGAGTGAGTGAGTGAGTGA
Source organism: Scylla paramamosain (assembly GCF_035594125.1). Taxonomy (NCBI): domain Eukaryota; kingdom Metazoa; phylum Arthropoda; class Malacostraca; order Decapoda; family Portunidae; genus Scylla; species Scylla paramamosain. Next base: position 4,617,015 of record NC_087187.1, read on the forward strand.
GTGAATTAGTCAGATAATTTACTTACTACTTATAAACTACTTATATTCACTTGTTTATACTTGTGTGTGAAGTGAATCTCTCGTGACAATGACTAGAATACTTATCTGTTCGTGTCCTTACTAATTAGCACACATGTGGACAGGTGATAACACCATTAAGCCGCTTATTACCTTTCTTGTTAAGCCTCTCGTTAAACACTGTCGTTAAATATTCCTAGTGTGCAGTCCAAACTGTTGTCATGGTACATTTAAGTCTTCGTTATCTTTTTCGTCATTTTCCTGTTTTTTTTTTTTTCTTTTGTATAATTGTAAAATATCAAAGTAACCCACATCGATACTTTACGAAGAAAATGGTGTTAAAGGATACGGTGCGCTTGTGTGTGTGTGTGTGTGTGTGTGTGTGTGTGTGGGTGTGTGTAGGCACTGTTATTGCTGCTCTTGTTGTTGTTTATTGTTGCTTCTGTTTGTGTATTCATCATGTAATGGCGTGTTTGTTTGTCTGTTTGTTTGTTTGGTATTGGGAGATGTGAAATATTTGGTTACTATTAGTATGCTTTATTCTTTGATCATGTGTGTGTGTGTGTGTGTGTGTGTGTGTGTGTGTGTGTGTGTGTGTGTATTTGTAGACGATGCTGTGATATTTCTACGAATCTCTGACGATAACGCACGAGGAAAGGAAGAGGGAGAGTGGGAGAGGAGGGGAGAGGAGGAAGAGGAGAGACAGACATAAGGGGAGAATGAACGCTCCAGTGAAAACAAGCAGTGGTACAACAACAACAACAACAACAACAACAACAACAACAACAACAACAACAACAACAACAACAACAACTACAACAACAACAACAACAACAACAACAACAACAACAACTACTACTACTACTACTACTACTACTACTACTACTACTACTACTACTAAACACTGTCTATAGGAAAAACATTAGCAACAGCAGAACAACAACAACAACAACAACAAAAACAACAACAACAACAACAACAACAGGAAAAGAAACCCCAGCACATTTTTTTTTTTTCATATCCTGCGTTGCTAACTTATCAATTTGTCTTTCTGATGTTGCCTTCCTCTACTTGCATTCCAACGCCATCTAGGATCCTTTGTTGCAGTTATTTTCTCTCAGTTGTCAAGGGTTTTCAGTTAATTCGAGCGTTCGTGGAGCGTTCTCAATAATGTATCTGACTCTCTCTCTCTCTCTCTCTCTCTCTCTCCTACACAGAAAGAGATTATCGAAAAGGTCAATAACAATAATAACAATAATAATAATAATGATAATAATAATAATAATAATCATAATCATAATAATACTCTCATTTAATGGTTTTATCACACTTCACTTTGCAATTATTATTATAGAGTACGACACTTTCTACGATTACGAATGTTTACTGGAAGCCTGCGCCGCCGCCTTCGCCTCCTCCCCCCACCCTTCTATCTGTTTGTCTGTTTATAACGTGAAGATTCGTGGCGAATATTTGTCAGCCATTGATTCCCCCTCCCCCAATGGTTTGCCTGTGGGGGGGTTGTGGGCGTGACGAGTGGTGGGTGCTGCTTGTCGCTGCGGGGCGTGGGGCAGGTGAGGGCGGGGCGGGCGCGGGGCGGGGCGGCACGGCCAGGCGGCGTGTCTTGTGTCTGTACAAAATTCACATAAACGATTATATCATTCCATTGAGTCTTTCACTGAGGGGGGTGCGGCTGGTCCGGGGCCTCGGGGGGCGGCGGACCTCGACCTGTGCTGACCTGTGGCGGGCGTGGGGTGCCGCCTCCGCTGCCCCGGGGCCTGGCTGTCTCTCACACCTCTGGGCGGGGCGGGGCGGGACGGGGCGGGTTGCTCTTATCAGGTGACATCATGTTTTCGCCAACAAGAAGTCCCACCAGATGTGCCGTGCTGGGTGCGGGGCAGCAGAGCGTGGCTTGGGAAGCCGGGGGGTTGGGGAAGAGCGGGCGCGGGGGCGCGGCGATAAGATAGCGGTCCGGGCACCGTTAGCGGGACTGAGGTATAACATTGTGTCGCATGGAACCATGACGAGCGGACACGACGCGGCCAATGCAGCAGGCACTCCGCAGGAGCTGTCCCCGGGCCTCAGGCAGCTGCTGGACCGTACCAAGTACCCGCTGATGCAGGAGAACGGCCACCGCCGCTACGGGCCCCCGCCGGACTGGGAGGGCCCGCCGCCTCCCGAGGGGTGCGAGGTGTTTGTGGGCAGGATCCCGCGGGACATGTTCGAGGACGAGCTGGTGCCCGTAATGGAGCGCGCGGGCCGCGTGTACGACGTGCGCCTCATGGTGGACCAGGTGGTGGGCAACCGTGGCTTCGGTTTCGTGCAGTACTGCACGCTGGCAGAAGCCAAGAATGCGCTGCGCACGCTGAAGGAGGTGGAGGTGCGCCCCAGGCGGTCGCTGAGCGTGAGCCGCAGCGTGGACAACAAACGCCTGTTCGTGGGCGGCATCCCTAAGACGCGCACGAGCGAGGAGGTGCTGGAGGAGATGCGGCGCGTGACGGAGGGCGTGGTAAGGGTCATCCTGTACTCCTGCGTCCACGACAAGAGCAAGAACCGCGGCTACACCTTCGTGGAGTACACCAACCACAAGGCGGCCGCCATGGCACGCCGTAAGCTATTCTCGGGACGCCTGCAGCTGTGGGGCGCCGAGGTGAAGGTGGACTGGGCCGAGCCCGAGCACAGCGTGGACGAGGACACCATGGCCAAGGTAAGTCACCACCCCCACAAGGCCTACCCACCTGCTTTCCGTCATGCCTGCCTGCCTGTCTATCTGTCCCTTTCATTCCTTCCTTCCATCCCGCACGGCCAGCCTTGCCCGTCCTTTCATCTCCCTCACTCATGTCCCCTCCCCCTATCCCCAAGGAGTCCCACCCCTCCCTCAGAAGGAAATACTCACAACCTTAATCTCACTTCCTCCAGGCGCGATAGCAGGTATCACCCACACCTCTACCTTCCTCTCTCTCTCTCTCTCTCTCTCTCTCTCTCTCTCTCTCTCTCTCTCTCTCTCTCTCTCTCTCTTGATCCACTGCATGAGAAAGATGAAGAGGAAGCGGAGGAGGAAGAGGAAGATGTGGAAAATGTAGAGAGTTAGGATGAAGTATGTGTAATGGAGAAGGAAGAGGAGGAGGAGGAGGAAGTGGAAAATGGTGAGGAAGAAGAGGAGAAAGAGGACTAGAAAGAGATTATAGTAGTGAGGATATACATAACAGAAGCAGGAGGAAAAGGAGGAGGAGGTTTAGAGTGGTGAGAGAAGGGGCGAATAAGTGAGTGAGTGAGTGAGGGAGGGAGAGAAGAGGGAAGTGTGTTATCTTATCTTATCTCTTGTCGTCTCACCTTTTATCGCTTGCAGTCTCACACCCACAAGACGAACAAAAAGACAGAACGAGAGAGAGAGAGAGAGAGAGAGATTTACTCCTTAAACACACTAAACAACAACAAACAACAACAACAAGTATTCTCTAACAAAAACACGCCTTTTGAAGTTAACGTAGATTACAAAACACTCTTCAAGACACTCTTAAGGAGATGAAAGCCTGAAGCAGCGGCAGCCCTTCAGGAGGTCGCTGTCACTACTGCTGGGGGTGGGGAGTGGTGGTATCTCCTGCCTCCTGTCCACTGTTGCTCTTTTGACTCCACGGCCAGTGTTCTAAAACTCTTTATTCTCTCACCAGAAGTGTTTATTGTGACTGTTTTGTGTCGATCTGTCTCTAGAACCATGAAAACACTATTAAAAACGGTTTGCTCTCTCAACACCATTTTTAAACGCCACAGAGATTTGTTAGTCGGGTTCTCCAGGGTGTTTCTCCTGTTCACAATGTAGAATTCTTGTTAATCCGTCATTATAACCATAAAAACACCCATAAAAACCTGCGTAGCTTATCAAAAAGGAACTTACTTTGAAACGCTTTGCTCTCTCACCACGGGTTCTCAAGACTATTTCTCCTGTTAATGATGTAGAAATGTTGTTAATCCATCACTAGAACTATGAAAACACTATTAAAAACGCTCTGCTCTCTCACCACGATGACATCCAGGTACTCAAGACTATTTCTCCTGTTAATAATGTAGAAATCTTGTAAACCTGTCACTTGGGTAATTTTCTTATTATTAATGTAGTATTAAATCATGAAAACGTGATTTAAGACTCCGATAACATGTACTATACCCAGTTAAAGATAGATGAGATAGCCTTGTCAAACTAACATTATTATCATGAAAATCTTAGTAACGTCCAATGTAGCAAGTTGAAAATGTAGCATCCTTGTCAAACTATCACTAGAAACATAAAAATATCAGTAACTTTCACTTAATCCCGTTAAAAATGCAGAATCTTTGTTAATCTACCACTAGAAACATGAAAATATCAGTAACTTTCACTTGATCCCGTTAAAAATGCAGAATCTTTGTTAATCTGTCACTAGAAACATGAAAATATCAGTAACTTTCACTTGATCCCGTTAAAAATGCAGAATCTTTGTTAATCTGTCACTAGAAACATGAAAATACCAGTAACTTTCACTTCATCCCGTTAAAAATGCAGAATCTTTGTTAATCTACCACTAGAAACATGAAAATACCAGTTACTTCCACGCGACCCTGTTAAAAATGCAGAATCCTTGTTAATCTACCACTAAAAACATGAAAATACCAGTTACTTTCACTTGATCCCGTTAAAAATGCAGAATCCTTGTTAATCTACCAGTAAAAACATGAAAATACCAGTTACTTCCACGCGACCCTGTTAAAAATGCAGAATCCTTGTTAATCTACCAGTAAAAACATAAAAATACCAGTAACTTCCACTTGATCTTGTTGAAAACGCAGAATCCTTGTTAAACTATCCTTAGAAACATGAAAACACCCTTGAAAACACCAGTAACTTCCACTAGAGCCTGTTATGAATACAGAATCCTTGTTAAAACCATACCTAGAATCGTCAAGACACCCTTCAATATCCCAATGATGATAATTATAGTAAGATAATAATAATGATAATAATAATAATAATAATAATAATAATAATAATAATAATAATAATAATAATAATAACAGTTTCATTTCGCCATCATATCATACAGTAGGAAAGTAAAGAAAAAAAAAATTAAGAGCTAAAGACAAAAATTCCCTTATTTCTGTTATTTTGCAGAGTTCATCGTAAGAATATAATGACAATACGAGTAACAGATTTTCTTCTTCAGGAGGCAAAAGCAACAGAAGTAACTTGGCCTAAAATAACTTCACGAACAAAAGTTTCTCTCAGTCATGTCACAAGGTTCTGGATTCAAAATTGCTACTTTTTATCTTATTCTGTTATCTCTTTATCCTCCCCCTTTTCCGTCCGCACGCCTGCTTTCTCTCTCTCTCTCTCTCTGTCTCTCTCTTTCGTATTTTTCATCCTCTCATTCTTCTCTTCTTTCTCCAGCTCCTCTTATTCAATCTATCAACATATCACACTGTTATTTCTCCTCTTCCTCTTCCTCCTCCTCTTTCTCCAGCCCAGTACTCGTTAAAATACTAAAAATTGTAAAACCTCAACCACCAGCACCGCCACCACCACCAGCACCATCACCACTAGGCAGTTCTCTCTATCAGCTCCGCCTCGCTTCCTTATCTGTTAAGAAAGATTTGGGCGAAGCCAACTACGGTACCTCGTGTGCTGTTGTGAGTGAGAGAGAGAGAGAGAGAGAGAGAGGAGGGTAGGGAGGTGGGAGGAAGGATATGTAGAGGAGAATGAAAGAAGAAAGGAGGGAGGGAATTAATGTTGAAGGAAGAGGAGGAGGAGGAGGAGGAGGAGGAGGAGGACAAAGATGATAAAGGAAGGAAGCAAAAAAGGAAGGAAGGAAGTCATATGAGGCTACGTTGATGAGAGAGAGAGAGAGAGAGAGAGAGAGAGAGAGAGAGAGAGAGAGAGAGAGAGAGAGAGAGAGAGAGAGAGAGAGACGCGTTGAGCATTTTTTTAGATATAACTTTTTCCCCTTTTTATCTTATCTTTTCTTTTTTTTCGTTTCTTAGTCTGTTTTTCGTCTTTTCTGCTTCCTCTCCTCCACTTCATCATTTGTTTGCTTCTCCTCGTTCTCTGCATCTTCCTCGTCTTCCTCTTCTTCTTTTTCTTCCACTTTCTCGTTAGGTTCCTTTTGTTTTTCATCTTCGTTTTCCTCTTCTCTTCTTGTCTGTCACTTCCTCATGCTCCTCCTCCTCCTCCTCCTCTCCCTTCTGCTACTACTACTACTACTACTACTACTACTACTACTACTACTACTAATAATAATAATAATAATAATAGTAATGACAATTTTATGGCGAAAATAAATGACTAATTTCTTAAAACTTTGGAAACTCGAGGAAATTACGTGGCTATCAGAGAGAGAGAGAGAGAGAGAGAGAGAGAGAGAGAGAGAGAGAGAGAGAGAGAGAGAGAGTCAGGCCCATTTAAAGAGATTATGATACCATGTGTAATCATCACCACAATCAAAAAAAAAAAAAGAAAAAAAAGGGAGAGTAAAGGGAGGTGAGAGTGGGGGAGTGGGAGTGTGTGAGAGGAGGGGAGGGGTGAGGGTGGGCGTGAGGGTGGGCGGGGCTCTTATCTCACCAGCCCTTGATAAGAATGACAAGGTGAACAAAGCCCCTGTTTTATGATACCCCCTCCCCTACCTCCCCCTGTCACCCTAACCTTACCTTCTACCCATTCCCTCCCCTTTCTCTCCCTCCCTTTCCCCTGTTACCTGTTACCTTTACCTGTGTTGTGTAAAAGGCTTCATTTGCACCTGTGTTACCTGTTGATTACCTAGTGCACCTGTGTGAGTGTCTTGTTTGAGTTGTTTCTCCTGGTTACCTGTGTTTTGTTCCCTACCTGTGTGATTGTTGGGTCTGTTTTACTGTTCATTAGGTGTGTGTGTGTGTGTGTGTGTGTGTGTGTGTGTGTGTGTGTGTGTGTGTGTGTGTGTTTCCTACCTGCGTATTTGATGTGTTTGTTTTTCTGCTAATTAAGTGTGTGTTTGTTTTCCTACCTGTGTAATTGTTGCTTGTTTTTCTGCTAATTAGGTGTGTGTTTGTTTTTTTACTTGTGTGATTGTATATTTTTATCTCTTGGCTATTAGATTGGCTAAACTTTTTCTTAAACCTTTCTGATTATTATTATTATTATTATTATTATTATTGTTGTTGTTTTTGTTGTTGTTGTTGTTGTTGTTGTTGTTGTTGTTGTTGTTGTTGTTGTTGTTGTTATCATTATTATTTGTAGGAGAGGAGAGGTGGTTGAGTCTTTTCTTCACTTTTCTGTTCTCCCGTTTGGTCAATTACCCTTATTTTTTTGCCTGTATGCTGTGTATTTTTGTTTATTTTATGTTCTTTTTATATCTTCATTCTATCTGTATGTTGTCTATTTTTGCTTGCTTCTCTTACTTTATCTCTATGTAATTTCTATCCTCGCTGTGTACTGAATTTTCTTTACCCTTTCTATATATTACCTATTTTCTGCCTCATAATTCATCCTTTCACCTGTATATTGTGTAGTTCGTGCTTATAATATCTGTATGCTAACTAATCTTAACTATAAACTCCTTTTCCACCTGTATATTGTATAGATATATCCTCGTTTACCTGAATATCACCTTTATTTATCTGTATACTTTGTTTTTTACCTGTATATTGTGCAAATTGTGTCTCTTCACCTGTCTTCTGCCTTCATCTCCCCTGCGTCTTCGTGTGTTATCTTGCCTCTCTTCTTTATCTTTTCCTCGAATTTCCACGTCATCTGATGCTTCTAGGTACCTGTTCATTACATGTGCCCCCGTGTCACCACCCTCACCTGTCTGTTCCATATTCACCTTACGAAAAAGATTGCTGTTTGAGGCTTACCTCTTCTGTTTTCTTTCATTTTTTTTATTTTGTATTTCTTTATTTTATCTATTTATTGTTTTTTTTTTTTTTGTAAGTATAATTGGTTTGGTGTTTTTATTTATCTATTTA
>NC_087187.1:4630000-4660000 GCF_035594125.1 Scylla paramamosain
CCTCCATGGTAAGAGAGAGAGAGAGAGAGAGAGAGAGAGAGAGGATAAGTATTCTGAAACGCTTTGCTCTCTCATCACGACTGTTTTCAAAGGCCACAGAGATAATTAGAGTGTTTTGCGTGTTAATAATGCATAAATCTGGTTCATCTGTCACGTAAACTGTAAAAATATCCTTAAAAACTGTGTTGCTTTTGTTAGTCTTTCTCATGTTGTGGAGGTGCGGCACAGACGTGTTTCAGATTATATATGGTCCAGAGAGAGAGAGAGAGAGAGAGAGAGAGAGAGAGAGAGAGAGAGAGAGAGAGAGAGAGAGACTTTTCGAAACTGTTTTCTTGCAGTATTCATATCTTCATTGAAACATTTCCCATTGTATTTTATTTTTTTTTTCAAGACAAAGAGACAAAAATAATGTTAGTTTCTTCAGTGTGGCGAGAGGCTTGGGTGACCTTGAAGACACCACTGCCTCAACAGATAAGTTATCGTAATACATGAAGGACAGAAAATTTGAAAGAACGAAAAGATAGAAATTTCTTAGCTTTAATTTAGTTATTTTTTATCTATACTATCACTATTATTATCATTGTTATTATTATCATTGTTATCTGTTTATATATTTGATATTATTATCATTATCATTATTATTTTTAGTTATTAGGAGTATAGATATAAATAGCTTAGAAAAATAACACTCACTTGTAGATGATAAAACAAATTTTCTCCCACGGAAAGCAGCAACTTATTTAAAGACTTACGCAGTACAAATTTCTTATGTTCTTTTAAAATGTACCGCCATAAGCTAGTCATCTAAATCCTCTTGACATTATTACAACTCACAAGAATTCGAATTTTACCCCGTGTCATATTTTAATGGATATCTTACAGTTTTTCACGCGATGTACAAGTGTTTCCTCTATGTTACAAGCACTACACGTATTAATCTTCCTTTTTATAACAATATTCTCCGTTTTCTCCTTTTTTTCTTCCATTCATAGCATAGAATAGTTACCTTAGGGTGTGCTGTTGTTTGGACTTCCTTTGTATTCCTTTGTAGGGGGGTTAGCGTCACTTACGAGTCTCCTCCAGGTGTTTTTGTCCTTTGCATCTTCCCCCCATCCTTCTTTCTTTCGCAATTCTATCCTTCCATCTCAATATCTTCTCGCTTTTCCTCCCATAAATCATCATTATATAAACTTTAAGAGTAAAAAAGAAAAAAAAAAAGGAAAAAAATAAACAATAGTGTCAGATTTATTCGCTTCTAAAAATCCCAAGTGTCTATAAAATGTCATATAATTGGCCTTTTTGGTCTTTCCTGGGAGTTGTTGGAATATCATGGCGCTGTTTGGGTCTCTTATGACTTAGTGTGTGTGTGTGTGTGTGATTAACAGCTGGAAGTCACGAAATGGTAAAGAGAGAGAGAGAGAGAGAGAGAGAGAGAGTGTGTGTGTGTGTGTGTGTGTGTGTGTTACGCTTTCTTTCACTTTTCTTCCTTATCCTCTTACCATTTCTCTCACTTCGCCTCCTCCTCCTCCTCCTCGCTCATCCATCATCTCCTCTAACCTCTCTCTCTCTCTCTCTCTCTCTCTCTCTCTCTCTCTCTAATCTCCTCCTCCCCCTCCTCCAGGTCGCGTGGTGGACGAGTGTGAGCTGGAGGTGAGTTGGGCCAAGCCGATCAAAAAGGAGGAGTGTCAACAGAAGAGGGAGAAGAGGCTTAGGTCAATGATGAGCGCAGTGAATGGTGGACAGACAAGCTACCTTCCTCACCTCTCCCTGGCTGGGTAAACGTGACTGCTATTTTTTTTTTGTTGTTGTTGTTTTACGCCTGTTATTTGTTTTGTTTTGTTTTGTGAGTGTGAGTGAGAAAGTTGTGTGCCTGGTCTTAGCTAACTGTTTTTTTTGGGGAGAGGCAGCCTTGGCGTGTGTGTGTGTGTGTGTGTGTGTGTGTCCTCCGCTCTCTGTGGTTGGTGAATGCATTTAAGTGTTTGTGTGTGTTGCAAGGAGACTGAGAGATGTGTGTGTGTGTGTGTGTGTGTGTGTGTTGCAGGAAAGACTAAGAGGTGTGTTGCAGAGAGACTGAGAGAGGTGTGTGTATGCTGCAAGGAAGACTAAGAGATGTGTGTTGCAGGGAGACCAAGAGAGGTGTGTGTGTGTATGTGTGTTGCAGGGAAGACTAAGAGGTGTGTGATGCAGGGAAGACTAAAACCCCTATTCAGAAACCCTTTGCTCTTTCACCATGACTATTTTCCAAGGCCATGGAGAAGCTTAGCCAGGTTCTCAAGGCTGTTTCTCCTGACGATGATGCAGAAATCTTGTTAGTCTGTCAACGGAACCTTAAAAACACACTTAAAAACCTGCATCACTTTAACCAGAGGCTTTTTAATGTGGAGGTGTAGTGCAGGAGTGTTTCAGAATGTAGCCTTAAGAGATACATGTATTGCAGGGAGCCCATGATGGTTGTGCCACAGATAGGGAAGCCAAACGGAACACAGGGCATACAACACACAGCACACCACCCCTTGGCAGCATCCACGCAGCACATTGAGGTGAGTACACAGCAACACAACAGCACAGAACGTAAAGGAAGTTACAGGAATCCAGCAGGCTTACGTGTGGCAGTTCTTGTGTGAAATATACCTGCTTACATTTCTGTCATTCCTGTTCTGGTCAAAAAAGGGTAAAAAAGGCCCATTAAAGGTGCAAGTCCCCAAAGTGCTGTCAAAATAGTTATTTGATATTTGAAAAGTGTCTTGCATTAACAGTTTGATTCATAAGCAGGGGAGGATACAGAAATAAGTAGAGAGTTCAAGAGTGTTCATAAATTTGTCTATTTTTTTAAAGCTTATTGATTTTGTGGTAATAACTTGAGTCTCTTCCAGTCGTCCGCCATTCTGTTTATGAACCAGTTTCTTCTTATTTCTCTGGTTTTGTTTTGTTTTTACACAGCCATCCCTCATTATCCATGTGGTGAGGTAACAGACACACACATGGATAAGTACGTAAGATCCATGGAAAACTTAGAGTCTCCCCTTAAGAACACTCTGGAAGCCCCAAAATCTTTTATAAGTCATAAGTCAACGAAAATTGCATGTGCATGGTTGCGAATATTTTATCTATCAATTAACTAAGAAAATCAAGAAAACAAAACACTGATGGGTTATTCTTTAAGTTTCGACGACTGCTTTTGACTCTAGTGACCAGCACCTCATTGGGCCTTTCTTTCTTATAATTTTGTTGCCCTTGGCTGGTGTCCCAACAAAAAATAGATAAATAAATAAATAAAAAAAAGCTTGCTTATCATCACTTTTCTATGTTATTTGAATTTGTGGTGAAGAGCAATCCATGTAAAAGTGAAACTACGGGAAATGAAACTGTGTTATTAAGTGTGAGGGAAGGCCAGGCACTGTGGAGGACAAGGCAGTGTGGTGTGTTGCTTGTCAGTGGCTGCGACTCTTGGCAGCACAACACTTGGGGGACAAACACTGTGTTTTGTGCTGTGTTATTAATAGACTTGTTTGTTGTGGGATTTCCTGTCACTCAAAGATTAGGACACAGTTGGTGATGCTTTGTGTCGTTTTGAGAGTGCAAATGTTTGAGGTTTTGTTGTGTTTTTATTTTGTTTTTGTTATTTTTTTTGTGGAAGGGTTAAGATTTTATTGTTAGTAGATATGTTGTGTTTTTATTTATTTTTTTTATGGAAAGGGTTAAGATTTTATTGAAAAGTATGTTGTGTTTTTATCTTGATTTTTTTTTTTTATGGAAAGGGTTAAGATTTTATTGATGAGTAATTTCTGATCAGTGTTGTTTCTGCTTATATTTCTGAAACCAGCACGTCTTTGTTACTCGCACTCCCAAACCCAGCTCTCCACCTCCATTCCCATTCCCATTCCCAGCACTCCACTTCCATTCCCATTCCTAAAACCAGCACTCCACCTCCATACCCATTCCTAAAACTGGCACTCTTCCTCCATTCCCATTCCTAAAACCAGCACTCCACCTCCCGTTACATTCCCATTCCCAGCACTCCATCTCCTGTCCCATTCCCAGCACCCTTTCTTTACTCCCATTCATAAAGGCAGTATATTCTCTACCCATATATCTGAAGGTGGCACTCTTATCTACTGGCACTGTCTTGTCCCCAGCCAACAATATTCAACCTACACGCAACGTCCTTCCTTCCCACTGAGGCACACCAGCTCAAGGCACCCACTGAGGTATGTGTGTGTGTGTGTGTATAGAAATTTGTGTCTCTTTAATATGCTTAAGATAATGTACAAGCTTCTAGCAGTCAAGTAAATCTAGTAATAATTATATTCAGTGCATAGAACACTTAGCAAAACAGAAAAACAATGATAATGAATGATACAGTGTGGGTGGAGAGGCAATGCAGGTTTTACAAGTGAGCGGAGATAATATTCTGCTTCTGAAAATAAGAGTAAAGAAGGAGTGTTGATTTTTAAGAATATAAGTACTGATGAAGTGATGGTTTTAGGGATGTGTGTGTGTGTGTGTGTGTGTGTGTGTGTTTACCTAGTTGTGTTTACCTGCTTGTAATTTTCCTAGTTGTAATTTCCAGGGTCTGAGATACACTGGTTTGGTAGTGTCTTTGTGTCTTTGCGTCAATATTTCCTTCAGTTTGTGCACACTTGTCGCCAAAAGTGTATCTTCTTTTAGTCTGTTCCAAATTTCAGTGTGTCTTTGTGGAAAACTATCATTCTTTGTGTTGTTTAAATGTCCTCCTTTTCTCAACTTGTGTGTGTGTGTGTGTGTGTGTGTGTGTGTGTGTGTGTATTTGACAGAAAAAAAATATCTTACAGGAAAAGAATGAAAGGAATAAAATATCACAAACTTAGGCTACAGTAGTGCTATGAAGTAATATTCAACCTTACAAAACATACAACTCCATTAAAAGCACTGAATTTTAATAAGAGAAACTAAAATGCCATTGAATCCCAGTATGAGCTGAGTACAATCTTGCAGGTAGGGAAACAGAAGCCTTAACTAACATACCATCCTTAGTAGCTCAGAAATTGGCAGTTTAATATAGAAAGGTCATTAGTTTAGGTTTAATATCCTGACTTTAACTTTGATATCATTCTGAGCCACACCTTGTCATGTCTTAGATCAGTTTGTCAATACATAACCCTGAGGCATTGCAATAAGTCCTCAGCTTCTCTGTAATGCTGTGAAGGGAAGGCCGACTGAAAGAAAGGCATCCGTAACTGATAGTGTTTTCAAGAAAGATAATTAGTGTTCGTTTTTACCTTTTCCTTAAGTCTTTTTTGCCCCTTTGTCTGCCTCCCCTATGAATGAAAGTAATGATAATGAGTAAGAAGTATTATTATGCATTTATCAGCTGAGATTAAATAGTAAAGACTTAAGAATTGTATTATGTTTAGTGTATTATGTATTAGCCAGCTGAGGTAATGTAGTAAAGTAAATAGTAAAGGTAATAGGTTTGGGTTAAGAGAGTGTTACTCCTAATCTAACCTGCTTTGCGTAGCTGGTGCTGCCCGGCTACCCCAACTTGGCCACTCCTGTGATGACGGAGAAGATAACGCAGAACACTGAGGACCTCCGAGGTGAGAGAGAGAGAGAGAGAGAGAGAGAGAGAGAGAGAGAGAGATGACATACACTTTATTATTTTACAGCTTATTTTCGTTCTATCTTCTTTTTCTCTTCCTCCTCCTCCTCCTTCTCTTCTTCTCTACCTAACAATTCCCTTTCATATCTTACCACTTATTATTTCACAGCCAGTTTTTATGCCTTTTCTTCCTTCTCCCTCCTCCTGAACCTAACCCACCCAAACCTGACCTAACCTAACCTAACCTGACATCATATCATTCCAGGTGGCCTACAGAACTCCTCACCAATATCCAGAGTCCTGCCCCCCAGCCAGGCCCTGCGTGGCACCCCTCTTGCCCCCCAGTACTTCATGGCAGCCCCCCAGTACTATCTACCACCCCATACCATCCCCCACACAGCAGCCGCCCCACAGGCCATACCCATCACCTCTCAGCCCTACCTCTACCCCACCACTGCTGCTATGACTGGTGAGAGAGGCTGGGAATGGGTTGGGTAAGAGATGGGCTTAGGGTGGGTTGGGTTGGGTTTAAGGGATGGGTTTGGTTAGGAGTGGCTGAAGTTGGGTTGGGTTTGGATTGGGTTACTTAGGTTGGGGATGGGATGGTTAAATTAGGCCACTTGAATTATGGAGTACACAGTTCCGTTCAAGGATTTTTGTATATGTTTTTTTCTTCATGAATGAGAGGATGGCAGGTGACATAAAACATTAGGATTATATAAGTTTCAAATGTACAAGTATAAAGATTTAAAGAAAAAATGTAAGGCAAAAAAGAGTTATTACATTGTTCTGCAGTGCCTGTACATGGACTGCCACTGGGCATGGCAACAGTGAAGGAGCAAAACCCTCAGGCTCGGTAATCAGGAGAGAACAAGAAATAACAGGTGCAAGCTTGAAGTTAAACATGAAAAAGAGATAGGAAGGAATTGGTTCTCAGATAGAGTGGTGGATGAATGGGATAAACTCAGTAATCAGGTTGTAAATAGGGAGCTTTGAAAGAAAATTAGATAAACATATGGCTGAGGGTGATCGGTGAAAATAGGTAAGTTTCATACAGGAACTGCCGCGTGTAGACCTGACGGCTTCTTGCAACTTCTCTCGTCATCTTATCTATAGAAAACATATACATATAATAATAACAACCCTTTATCACACTCCTCCCTCACTCACTCTCTCTCTCCCAGGCTATGACGGAATCAACCCATACCTCCAGGCTTTCTACCAGCACGCCACCCTCTTCACCCAGCCTGCCATCACCACACTAGACCGCTCTGGACAGCAGCGTTACACCACCAATGAATAGTAGACCACACCAGGGACTTCAGGAGGCAAAAAAGTGACCAAAAAAACTGATCTCTTACCTTTATGCCTTCCTTTTTTCATTTTATATTCTGTCATGTTTTTCTCCTTGTTTCTTGTGTATTTTTTTCTTGTCTCTTTCTTCCTTTTCTTGTTCTTGTGTAGTAGTCTCTTCTGTATTCAAATGTCTCCTTGTTCCTCATTTTTCTCTGTTTTTCTATACCTGTGTTTTTTTTTTTGTCTTCCCTGTGCAGTAATTCCTCCAGTATCCAAAAATTTGATACCTGCACCTGTTAGTATAAACTGTGCGGGGATAGTAAACCAAACACACACGCTGGCCTGATGTGGCAGTGTGGCGGATGTGGTGGTGCTGTGGTAGTGTGCCAGTGCCATCTTTTATTTATGCGTGCATGTGTGTGTTTGTTTGCGATGTGGTGGGGAAACATTACTCCACATTAGGGAAACAAACCCTTGATAGGAACATGTTTGCTTGCTTTCACTGCCCATGGTTAGTTTCCCTTCCTTTTCACTGTGGCATGTAACAGTTCACAAGACTTAAAGCAATGTATGGGGTCTTTATAATATACAAGAAAGAAGGGGATAAAGAAGAAGAGACTGCAATTTCCAGCCAGTACAGTGTTTAGTGGCTGCAGAACAAGTAAAGGTGTCACAGAGCAGTTAGTGATGGTTAGTGATAAAGGAAATGGTCAATATATTAGCACATGAACAAATTCTATATTCATTTCCCTGCTTTAACCCTTTGATTGCCACTTGGTACACCTTTCCCTAATCACCAATCACTGTGAGACATCTTTACTTGTCCCACAGCCACATCCAATCTTTGAACTGGGGAGAAATTGCAAAATGTATTCTTTTTATTGCTAACTTTCTTGTAGATGCATTGCTTCTGGTGCTGCTAATTGTTTGGTGTTGCAGTGAAAGGGTTAACAGGCTTCATCCAACAGACACACACACACACACTCACACATGAACAAAACACAAAGGCTAAACCACGTAGAACAAATACCATTACTATTGTGGTATGTGGGACTAAGATAAAAAAGAAGAAAATAAAAAAAAAATCTTCGTGAATAACCATAGAAAAATGTCTTAAATTGGCTGTACATGCCCTTAACTAATTGTATTTTTGTCAGATTGAGTCAAGCGTGTCCCATCTCATCTTGTACAATGATGGCCAGAAGTCTTGTACCCTGATACCCTTAAAGATCCCTTCAGTCTTCCACCTTCTGATCCCCCTGCCACCCTTCCCTTCCCTGGCTTTGTGAGGTGACAGACAACCCATTGGAGGACTTACAGGTTAGACAAAACAGTTAAATTAGTGGAAAAGAATATGGCATGTACACAAACTTTTGGCTGTAACTGTAAATGATACTTTACAAGAACATTCCACACTGAGATCTGATAAATACTGGGAATTAATCGGACTCGTGGAATATCTAAACAAAGGCGACATTCAGACGTACACAAGTTACGACAGCAAATATTGGAGGAAGTCACTGTGTCTTCTAACTCTTTCCTATTCTTCTTGTTCTGCTTTAGTTGATAAGAGAAGCTGGGTGTAGGTGTGGTGATGTGCCCTGCCAGGTGTGGTGTTTGAGGTAGAGATGTGTGAGGTTACTTTGGTGGTGACAAGCTAAATGATAATGGTGGTGATGGTGGTGATGAAATGGCATATACAAGAAGACAATAATAGGTTCCTTAGCTCGTTGGTGTCTTTTGCAGTGAGGCAGTGAGGAATTTGCCGGGAATCTTTCGTTGTGTTGTGGCTTGCTTAGTTTGTAACGTGGCCCATGAACCAGAGGACACTTGATGGTAACTTGGTGGAAATGTCAGGGAAACTTGTCAAGGACTTGCTGAAAAACTTGACAGACACTGATAAAGACTTGCTAAAAACTTGCCAAAAAACTTGATAGACACTGACGGGCAACTGCTAAAAGCTTGCTAAAAACTCAGCTGATAGAAAGATGATGAAAATTTGCTAAAAACTAGCATAAAACTTGGTAGAAACTTGATACAAACTTGATAAAAACTCAATCAAACTTGACAGAAACTAACATAAACTTGACAAGAGTGTTAGGGAGATTTCAAAACACTTCTCAAATTTGATATAACCCTTTTGACCACGTACACTTTGTAATTGAGGATTGGCACCTTAATTAATTCAGTAACTTTTTTTTTTTTAGCATTTTTTGTTGCCTGAAGCCATTGTCCCATCTTACATAAAAAAAAAAGAAAAAGAAAAACAGAGAAAATGAATAGTGAAAAAATATTAAGTCTTTCGCAAGAGACGCTAAACTTGCTGTGTGTTTGTATGTGAGAGAGAGAAAGAGAGAGAGAGAGGAAAGCTTATAACAATACATAGACAATAGTAGGAGTGTCATATCTTATTTTAACTTCCTTTGTCATAGAAGCTTTATAATAAGAGTTAGCTGAAGCATATCATGAGTTATCTGCCTTATGAAAGTGTGTGTGAAGCTATGGTGGTGATGGTGGTGGTGGCTGAGGAGAAGGAGGAGGAGGAGGGGTAGGAGGACATTCCTAGTTATTTATTGAAGTAGTGTAAGGCATTTATCTATACTGAAAGCTGAAAGTTTTACCGGTACTTAGAACAGGGCTACTTTTGTTTTCATGTGCATTACGTTCTCATCCTTTACACCTTCTATACAACACGTGTCAGATATTGCTTGCTTTTGCTAAATGGTTCAGTGCTGTGACTTGGTAACTCCTTAACTGGCTGTGGTGGAAGTTATGGGGGTTTTTAAGTGTGTATGCAAGATTACAGTGATAAGTAAACAAAGGATTCTGACTAAATGAAGGATTCTGATGAGTAAACAAAGGATTCTGATAGGCAAACAAAGGATTCTGACTAAATAAAGGATTCTGATAAGGAAACAAAGGATTTTGATAGGCAAAACAAAGGATTCTGATAGGTAAACAAAGGATTCTGATAGACAAACAAAAAATTCTGATTAAACGAATGATTCTGACAGGTACATAAAGAATTCTGAGAGATCAACAAAGGATTCTGATAGATAAATAAAGCATTCAGTATTTTCAGAAGCAAAAGCACCCATGATAACTCAATTTCTTAACTTATTATAATAGAAGTTATTGAAGTTTCCAAATTTCAAGAGCACATGATTCTGGTAATAGTAAAACAAACAATTATGTGTCTTATAGCAAAAAACAACCAGAAGAACTTGATTTATTTTTTTAACTGGCTATAATGGAAGTTACCAAGGTTTTCAAGAGTGTTTGCAAGATTACAGTGACAGTGAAACAAAGAACACACATTTACTAGGAAAACACACATGAGAAAGAGCGTTTAACAGTACCAGGTCATATATACAAGACAGAAATACACTTAGAGAATCCTTAGAGCTGGAGATGGTTGAGAGGAGACCAGTGGGGGGACTAAAGAAGACCTGGAGATGGTGTGTGGAGGACATAATAATAATAATAATAATAAAGGAAGGAAAAAGGTGGGATGAAATAGCAAAAAATACATAATACAAAAACATAAGAAAAAGAAATAGGAAGACTGAAGAAAAAGGTGGTAGTTTTTTTTTTATTATTAATTAATTATGAGAGAGGAGTTTAAGTCAGGATGAGTGTAGAAGGCTAGTCAAGCATAGTGGATGATTAAGATAAAGAAAAGTTATGATATTTTTTGCTTGCATTTTGAGTAGCCCTGGTCTAGAGGTTGTGTATGTGTGTGTGTGTGTGTATGTGTATGTATGCATATTATTGTGTATGTGTGTACCTCGTGCGTCTAATGTATGGATTTATTACTTTCCGAACCTTTTGTGTAGGACTGAAAACCCTCTTCTGTGTATTTTTATCCCTATGACAAGAGAAGGAGAAAGGGAGAGGTGAAAAAGAAAGGAATCGTAAAATTTATTACTCTCAGATGCTTTGTGCAGGTCAAGAAAAATAAACGAGTATTTTTTGTAGAATCCAGTATCTTTCTGTGGCATCCGGTATCCTCTCCCACCTCCCAGAATCTAAAGAAAGCAGTATTTGAAAGAGGATCTGAATATATTAATGAACAGTGTTACGGACTGACTGATCACATACAGATGAGTGAAACGTTAATTCTTTGATGATTTTGAGGGAAATGTTATTACTACCTTTGGCTTTTTATGATAATCTATTCCTGTTTCTTATTTTTTTTTTTCAATATTTCAACGCATAATAGTGTTCTTGTTTAATATATTTCTTTTTAATTCGTTTCTTCTTCACTTTTTTCGTGATTTTGTGTTGATTGTTATGCCTTGTGACTACATTTGAATTGCCTTGTATTCCCTATTAATTTCTTGTATAATCTAAGTGTTAATTCAATACTATTTAGTTAAGTATATTTACTGTAGTGCTTAGTTACCATGTATAGCCACCTGCAGTGATTCTGTCTATGATTCCCTTGTGATAATGTACTACTTTCCTTTTATAATCTTCAATGAATGACAACAGCAATGCCTAATTTATGCTTAACAAATTTTTTTTTTTTATCAATTTTTACCGTTCTTCATGAAGCTGTAGTATATTTTCGAGATGATTCTTTAATTCTTATGTCTTTCTCTTTTATTTTTTTTTAGATACCCCCTTATTATTATTATTTTTTCCCCTTTTCTTTAAGCCTCTTCTATTTATTTAAGTGATCTGAATCAATCTTCTCTGGGATTGGATTGCTTCAGATTACACTTAGATCATAAGAACATAAGAAAATAAAGGAAACTGCAAGAACCCACATGCGGCCTACACGTGGCAGTCCCTGTATAAAACAAACCTGCCTATTTTTCACCGACCAACCACATCCATAGATATGTCAGACCCTTAAAAGCTCCCTAATGACTCGACACTGAGAACTGAGTCTCTTCCACTCATCCACCAGTCTAATGAGAAGCAATATTTTAGAATCAAACATCGTGAGGCTTACGTATTAATTTTTCATTCCTATTGTTGTATTATGAGCTGTAATGGAAGCTTATGGTATTGTAATGACTGGTGGATGGTTGAGTAAGGGTTAGAATGACCAAATTACAACGAATACCCAAATTACAGAGTTTGAGGTGGCTGTGAAATCTTGTACCTTTCCCAGTTGTCTCATTATTATTATTATTATTATTATTTTTTTTTTCTCTCTGTTTCCCTAGCCCAAAGTCCCTCTCCCATAGAAACAACAACAACAATAACAACATATTTTCATTTACAGTTCAAGGCAGCGACATAATCAGTAGTCTGGTAAATAGAAGAGGCTTTTTAGTTTACATTACTCATAGTTCACTTAAAATCTCACCTGCTTATTATCATTATTATCATTATTATTGTTTATGATTGATTTAATGTACTCCTTATTTTATTTTGCCAGACAAACGCGCACTCTTTATTTTTTTCTCTCTTATTGTGAGTAGTTTATTTATTTTTATTTATTTATTTATTTTTTTCTTAAGCACTGCATGTATATTTTTTTAGCATGGTACCCCCTTCCTTCCAATCCTCCTACCCCCCCCTCTCCTCCCTCCCCCATGTGCATGCCCTACCGCTGGCTTACTGTAGTTATTATTGTAGTTATTTAAATACTTGTAGCATTAAACTATTATCCGTGATTATTCTTTTCTCCTATATACTATATAAGGCTTGTATATTTATTCAGCTTTTTTTTATTTATTTACTTTTTTTTTTAAGTGTGGAGTGATACAGAGAGATAATTATGGTAAGTTAATATGATTTATCTACTCTTGTTTTTATTATTATTATACTAAAACACTTATAACTCGGCATGATAGGGACTCCAGCTTTGCCGAGTTATTAATTTTCCAAGTTATGCAAATCCTCCATTCCTTTCCCCCCCCCCCCTCCCCTCTATTTGCATAAACAGTCAAAATTTTGAGAACACTGGACTACACAACAGCAGTAAAAGCTTAAAAAACGGCAGTCAACAATGAAGGGGCTGCTGTGGTCACGTAGTCCAAGCAGAGGGAGGGCTTGTGGTAAGATAATGCTGCGTTATATACACGATCAATTGAAATTATTATTATTATTATTATTATTTATTTATTTATTTATTTTTTATTTTTTTACTGTACAACTTAAAATGACAACAATCAAACACTTACCAATGGACTTTTACTTGCTATTGATATTATTTTTTACTAACATTTAAGTTCGAGATGGATTTTGTTAATGAATAATTTTGTTGCCTTGCTGAGCTATATAAAATTCCGCGTTATAAAGTGCCGAATTATAAGTGTTTACTGTATTATTATTATTATTATTATTATTATTATTATTATTATTATTATTATTATTATTATCATTGCTGCCCTGTTTCACTTCTTTCTCCTCTTCCGCTTCCTTCTCTTCCTCCTTATCCTCATCCTTATCTTCGTCCTCGTCATTATCACCACCATTATTATTATCACCATCAATTTATTTTTCTCTCCCATTCCTCCTCTTCCTCCTCCTCCAGACCACCACCACCACCACCACCACAACAGCAACAACAACAACAACAACGTCTATTAATTTCCCTCCAAACTTGACCATCTCTCCATTATATCCTTTTATTCCTCCTCCTCCTCCTCCTCCTTCTCTTCCTCCTATTCCCCTCGTTTTCCCCTCGCCCTTCCCCCTTCAGGAATTTCTTGACACTCAAACTTGTCGTGATTAATGGCGACTGGAATACCAAGGGAGAGGGGAGAGGGGAGAGAGAGAGAGAGAGAGGGGAGAGAGAGAGGTGGGAATGAAGAGAGGGGAAAAGGTGAGTTTTTTTTTTTTTTTTTTTTTATTTATTTTTTTTTTAGGAATTAGAGGAAGAAGGAAAATGGGAATAAAAAAGAGAAAAAGAGGAAATGTAAGAGGAAAAAGATTTACTTAAATTTAAGTTTAGAATCAGAAGGGGACGGGAAAGGAGAAAAAGAAATAGAAGTAAAGAGGGAGAAACGAGAAACAAGAATAAACAGGATGAAAGGAGGAAACAGAAGGAGAAAGAGACGAAATGTGACAACAATATTAGTTTAGGTTTAAGTTAAGTAAATAACTGACCACGTGTAGATGGAAATGTAGAGGGGAAAGGAGAAAGGGAGGAATAAAGAGAGGGAGAAGGAAAACGAGCATAAAAGGGATGAAAGGATGAAACAGATTAGCAACAATATATAAGGAAGTAACCGCGTGTAGATACAAATGTAAAAGGGGAAAGATCATTGCTGGAATAAAGAGGAAGGGGAAAGCAGGAATAAAGATAAGGGTAAAAGGGTTAATGTGAGAAGGAACAGATTAGCCACGGTGCGAAGGAGTAAAATGAGAACAAAGTAACCAGGTATGGGTGTGATTAAAAGAGTTACTGTAGGAATGAGTTTGTTTCAATGAAAATGCAACGTGGGATGGTAATGTACGATCATTTGTGGTGTATATGTATATTACATATTCATGTATTCAGTACTTTATCCACTTACTGCTTTAGAATGTAAAAAAAAAAAAAAAAAAATATATATATATATATATATATATATATATATATATATATATATATATATATATATATATATATATATATATATATATATATATATATATATATATATATATATATACATTTATTTGTATGTCTATCCAGTTATGTATATTTGCACAAGTGAAGAGATACGATGATTCTTAAATCGTACCTAGTTCCATTATGCTAATATTTGAATCTTTCCCTACATTGTAGGCTCAGAAATTATCATTTATCTATCAAATTACTTTTTTTTCTTATTAATTTCGACACTGCTTAAATTAGTATATTAGTTGCATTATTTCTTTAGGTGAATGTCGATAGTTTGCATCAGCCTTCCCATCAGCACCACCTAATAATCACACTCACGTTCGAGTGGTTTCAAGAGTAGGTGGATCAACAATTTCAAAGTTTTTAAAGGAAATATAACACTAAGTAACACTTTTCTTTGTGCTACGTGGTTCTGAAACATTGGTGGTCCTTTAGACGTAACATCAGCAACTCTGTAAGCCAAGATGACGCAGATAACAGAGGATTAATAAGGTAAGGTCTTATGGATACCTACCTATGTTTACTTGTGTTTACTGTGATACCAAGAACACAAGAGAAGCTACAGTAAGTCAGTAGATCTATATATACAAGTCTCTGTGTCAAACGTATCTATTTCTATCCTTATTCATAAACTGGTGTAATATTTTAAAGCTCCGTAATGACTGCGGTGACAAGGTGATTACCAAGTCATTTCATTTACCTGTCATCTTATTACCTGTCTATCTAATATCTGTCTGTCTATTTCCTGTCTGTCTCTTACCTGTCAACCCGTATGCATGAATTGGTATATATTAAAGGTCCCTAATGACTCGACACTAACAAGCTGATTACTGAGGGCGCTGTAGTAGTAGTTAATTACTGTGTTTGGAGCGTCTAGGTTTTCTATGATGGATTTTTAAAGGGAGACTATTAAGGATTGATTATTTTGTTTTTCGGTTTATTTATTTGTATATTTGATTATTCTATTGCTTTCTTATTTATTTAGCTTTAAGAAGTGAAAGTAAGAAAGACAGATGAAAATTAAGCAGTAAAACAAGGAGGAAATAAACGGTAATATGTGAAAATAAACGAAATATGACTAAAATTAGAATAATAAGAAAAATGGACCCAAAAAATTAATAAAAAAGAAAAAAAAAGAAGTGAAAATGAACACAATATTTTTAAAGATGACTAAGAAAGAAAAAAATAAATAAAAATGAATGATATGTCAAACTTAACAAAACCACACACACACACACACACACACACACACACACACACACACACACACACACACACACACACACACACACATCATTAGGGGCAAGGCAGTGGGTACACGTCATGAGCGGATCCATTTATAAGGCTTACGTACACACACACACACGCACACACACTGCTTTTGGTGTACATGAAATTAATGGAATCGAAAAAGAAAGAATGGAAGTGCATTTGTAAATTACTGCAAGGTGAAAATAGACGTGCGGGGAAGCGAAAGTGAGAAAATGAATGCAAGATTGTTGTTGTTATTGTTGTTGTTGTTGTTTATCTATTTGTTTATTTATTTTACTTAGAGGGCTTTTGGTCAAGGATGATAAAAAAAATGGAGGACAAAAACAGATTAAAAAAAAAAGGAAGAAAAAAAAAGTGATATTGTAAAACACGACTGTAGCTAAAAGAGGAAATAAAGCAATGCACTAAAGAGGGGAATAGAAGAGAATGATGAACAAACGTGAAGTAAGTAAGAATTTAATAATAAACTGCATTAATGATGATGATGATAGTGATGATGATGATGATGATGATGATGATGATGATGATGATGATGGCAATAATGATAATGTGAAATGCAATGAAAAATTCTAATTATGATAAAAAGAGACAATTAAATGATATAATTTGCATATTAAAGGAAAAAAAAAAAGACCAGGTTAATGAAATGAGGGAATGTGTGAACACGTACACACACACACACACACACACACACACACACACACACACACACACACACACACACACACACACACACACACACACACACACACACACACACACACACACACACACACACACACACACATATTAGGTATTTTTCTTCATATCTTTTACCTAATTAATCTATTGTCTGTCTGTCTGTCTGTCTGTCTGTCTGTCTGTCTCTCTCTGTCTTTCTCCACTTTCCTTCATGCCTTTCTTCATCCTCCCCTTCCTCCTCTTCCCTTCTTTATCCTTCCATCTATCTCTTCCTATCTCCTCCAAGCTTGCTCTCCTCCATCATCCTCACCTCTCGCTTTATTCTCCTCTCTCTCTCTCTCTCTCTCTCTCTCTCTCTCTCTCTCTCTCTCTCTCTCTCTCTCTCTCTCTCTCTCTCTCTCTCTCTCTCTCTCTCATTCGTCTTTTCATTCTCATTATTTACTCTTTCCATATATTTCTTCCTCCTCCTCCTCCTCCTCCTCCTCCTCCTCCTCCTCCTCCTCCTCCTCCTCCTCCTCCTCCTCCTCCCTCTCCCATATCTTTCTCCTCAATATTTCTCTCTCCTTCTCTTCTTCCCTCTCATTCCTTCCTGTTCTTCATTTTCTCTCTCTCTCCTTCTCTCCTAACCCATTCTCTCCTTCTCTCCCTTTTGTTTTTCCTCCTTTCCTCCATCCCTCCGTGTCACTTTTCCCTCCCACACTCCCACCCTTTATCAATATCTCTCTCCTCCTCCTCCTCTTCTTCCTCTTCCTCCTCCTCTCCTCCCTTCCTCCCTCTCCCATGAAAATAATATTGCAAAATCCATTTTCAGAGGCTAATGAGGAGGACGGAGGGAGGGAGGGAAGGAGGGAGGGAGGAAAGGAGGGAGTGAGGGAAGGAGGGAGGGAGGGAAGGAGGGAGGGAGGAAAGGAGGGAGGGAAAGGACAGAGGGAGGGTAAGCTGGTGATTGTGGTTGGAAAGAGAGAGAGAGAGAGAGAGAGAGAGAGAGAGAGAGAGAGAGAGAGAGAGAGAGAGAGAGAGAGAGAGAGAGAGAGTTAGAGTGAGAAGGAGTGAGTGAGAGGTGACGGGGCCAAGAATGATGGTGCCAGCTGAGAGAGAGAGAGAGAGAGAGAGAGAGAGGAGAGAGAGAGAGAGGAAGAGAGAGAGAGAGAGAGAGAGAGAGAGAGAGAGAGAGTAGATCGAATGAGGGATCTGAGTTCAGTCTCCTTTGATGAATGTGTGTGTGTGTGTGTGTGTGTGTGTGTGTGTGTGTGTGTGTGGGAGGAGGAGGCGTTCCGATTAGAGAGAGAGAGAGAGAGAGAGAGAGAGAGAGAGAGAGAGAGAGAGAGAGAGAGAGAGAGAGAGAGAGAGAGAGAGAGGAAGTTAGTGTGAATGAAAGAGGAAGGAAAGACTTTACTAATAAGCTGATATTTCAAGAGAGAGAGAGAGAGAGAGAGAGAGAGAGAGAGAGAGAGAGAGAGAGAGAGAGAGAGAGAGAGAGAGAGAGAGAGAGAGAGAGCCAATCAACAAAGCGTAGATGGAAATGAAATGACACGTAATAATGAACAATTAGAGAAGAAAAGAATAAAGGATAATAAAAACGAGAATAAGAAGAACAAGAAAAGGAAGAAGGAGAAAGAAAGAAAGAAAGAAGATAAGAGAGAAATGATGAAGATTGGAAGAGGAGGTTAAGGAAGGTAAGAGGAGAGAAGGGAGGAGGATGCGAAATGAAGGAGAGAGAGAGAGAGAGAGAGAGAGAGAGAGAGAGAGAGAGAGAGAGAGAGAGAGAGAGAGAGAGAGAGAAAGAGAATTCCTATTTCTGTATATCTAGACCAATTATTTTCTCTCCCTTCCTCTCCCTTTCTCCTACTCTCCCTCTCTCTTCCCTCTCTTCCTCTTATGCTTTTCTTCCTCTCCCTTCCTCCTTCTTTTCCTCCTATTCTCTCCTCTCCCTCCCTCCCTCCCTACTTTTGTTTATCCCATATCTCTCTCCCTCTCTCCCTCTCCCCCTCTCCCTCTCTCTCCCTCTCCCTCTCCCTTTGATCACTGGTTGGTTATTAAACATGTTATTGTGCCCATCAGTTGTGTTTGTGAGAGAGAGAGAGAGAGAGAGAGAGAGAGAGAGAGAGAGAGAGAGAGAGAGAGAGAGAGAGAGAGAGAGAGAGAGAGAGAGTACTTTCATCTTTGCCCCGAGCTTGTTATCTCTCTCTCTCTCTCTCTCTCTCTCTCTCTCTCTCTCTCTCTCTCTCTCTCTCTCTCTCTCTCTCTCTCTCTCTCTCTCTCCATTTTCCTCTTATCCAATCTCCTTTATTTAAATACTTCATCTTGTACCTCCTCCTCTTCCTCCTCCTCCTCCTCCTCCTCCTCCTCCTCCTCCTCCTCCTCCAAGTTTTTATGTTTCCTCCTTTTTCTTACTTCCTCCAGCCTCTTCTCTCGTCCTCCTTCCTCCTCTCTTCTTTCGCAATTTTCCCTCCTCCTCCTCCTCCTCCTCCTCCTCCTCCTCCTCCTCCTCCTCCTCCTCCTCCTCCTCCTCCTCCTCCTCCTCCTCCTCCTCCTCCTCCTCCTTGTTATGTATCGTTCATGGTTCCTCTCCTTCCTCCTCCTTTCTTCCTATTCCTATCAATCTCCTCCTCCTCCTCCTCCTCCTCCTCCTCCTCCTCCTCCTCCTCCTCCTCCTCCTCCTCCTCCTCCTCCTCCTCCTCTTCCTCCTCTTCCTCCTCCTTCCAAAAAATATTTCCAGGACAATTTAGGAAAATGATCCAAGTTTCTCTCTCTCTCTCTCTCTCTCTCTCTCTCTCTCTCTCTCTCTCTCTCTCTCTCTCTCTCTCTCTCTCTCTCTCTCTCTCTCTCTCTCTCTCTCTCTCTCTCTCTCATTCTTTTATCTTCGCTTCTCTTCCTTTGTTTTATCGTATCGTCGTCGTTTTTTTCCTTTTTTTCTTTTCCTCTTCCAATATTTTCCTCTTTCATGTTTCCTTTCTCTTTCATGTTCTATTTTATTCTCCTTTTTTTTCCTTCTTTCCTTCTTTCCACTTTTTTTCTTCACTCATGTTTCTTGTCATTTCCTTTTTCTTTCTTTTTCATTATTATTCTTTGTTAGTTCTCTCTCTCTCTCTCTCTCTCTCTCTCTCTCTCTCTCTCTCTCTCTCTCTCTCTCTCTCTCTCTCTCTCTCTCTCTCTCTCTCTCTCTCTCTCTCTCTCTCTCTCTCTCTCTCGACTTTATTGTATTTTTTCTTTTTCTTTAAATTCCTCCTTTTTTTCTTCGTTCGTTCGTTCGTTCGTTCGTTCGTTCCTTCCTTCCTTCCTTCCTTCCTTCCTTCCTTCCTTCCTTCCTTCCTTCCTTCCTTCCTTCCTTCCTTTATTCCTTCCTTTTTCCTTCCTTCCATCTCCGTTTCTTTCTTCCTCCCTTCCTTTCCTCCCTCCCTCCCTCCCTCCCTCCCTCCCTCCCTCCCTCCCTCCCTCCTTTTTCCTTTCTTCCTTCCCTCCATTCTCTCCCCTCCCCCTTTTCCTTCCTTCCTTCCTTCCTTCCTTCCTTCCTTCCTTATTTCTACCTACTTACATTTCTTCTTTCCTCCCATCCTTCCTTCCTTCCTTCCTTCCTTCCCTACCCCTCCCTCCCTCTCACTCTCCCTCCCTCCCTCCCTCCCTCCCTCCCTCCCTTCCCTCCCTTCCTTCCTTCACCTAAATGGAAGGAAGTAGCGAAGATTCTTCTTTTAAATAGTCTGCCATTCAGTGTCAGGCTGCCCTCCTTCTCTTCCTTCTCTTCCTTCTTTCTTCTTCTTTCTTCTCTTTTATTATTCTCCTTCCCTTTCTTTCTCTCTTCCTCTCTCTTATTTTTTTTTTCAAGTTCTTTCTCATTTTCTCATAACCTGCTCTCCTTCTCTTCCTTCATTTCCTTCATCTTTCTCTTTCTCTTTCTCCTTCCTATTCCTTTTCTTTTTCTCTCTTTTCGTATATTCTTTAATCTCTCTCTCTCTCTCTCTCTCTCTCTCTCTCTCTCTCTCTCTCTCTCTCTCTCTCTCTCTCTCTCTCTCTCTCTCTCTCTCTCTCTCTCTCTCTCTCTCTCTCTCTCTCTCTCTCTCTCATAATTCTTCATATGTTTTTTTTCTCGATTTTTTTTTTTCTATGTATATCTTGCTGTCTTTGTTTTACTCTCTTTCTCTCTCTCTCTTTCTCTTTTCTCTCTATTTTTTCTGTCTCTTTATTTATCGTCCTCTTTCTCTTCATGTTTTTATATGTTTGTTTTTTATTATTTTTTTTTATTTTGTTTTGTTCTCTATCCTTTCTTAAAGTGTGTGTGTGTGTGTGTGTGTGTGTGTGTGTGTGTGTGTGTGTGTGTGTGTGTGTGTGTGTGTGTGTGTGTGTGTGTCTCTTATTTGTTCTCTCTCTCTCTCTCTCTCTCTCTCTCTCTCTCTCTCTCTCTCTCTCTCTCTCTCTCTCTCTCTCTCTCTCTCTCTCTCTCTCTCTCTCTACCTATCTATCTCTCAATCAATCTTTCTATATGTTTCCATCTGTAACTCATTTAAACACACACACACACACACACACACACACACACACACACACACACACACACACACACACACACACACACACACACACACACACACACACACACACACACACAGTTTATATTTTACACTCACTCATTTTTTTCCCTCTCTTTTTTTCCTTCTGTCTTTTAATCCAGACTTTATCCTAATCCTTAATCCTTTCCTATTTTTTTCCCTTTTATATTGTTTCCCTTCTTTTTCTCCTTTCTTTTTATTTTCGTCGTGTTTGAAAATCTCTTTAATTTCCTCTTTATATTTTGTGCATGTGTGTTTTTTTTTCCCTTTATTTATGGATAGTTTCTTGTTTCCCTATTTTTTTTTGCGCCCCTTTCCTTTGTTTCCTTCCTTTTTTTTTCCTTTTGGGTGGAGGGGAGTCATGTTTCCTCCCTTTTTCCTCTCCTCTTTTTCCTCCCTTTTTCGTCTTTTTTCTTCATTTTTTGACATGCACCCTAGTTTCCCTCCCTTTTTCCCTTTTCATGACACCCATTCTCTCTCTCTCTCTCTCTCTCTCTCTCTCTCTCTCTCTCTCTCTCTCTCTCTCTCTCTCTCTCTCTCTCTCTCTCTCTGGAAGACCAGCCTTTGTTTCCTCCGTAATCCCTGAGTTGTTTCCTCCTCCTCCTCCTCCTCCTCCTCCTCCTCCTCCTCCTCCTCCTGCTCCTCCTCCTGCTTCCTCGTAACAATCTTTTTTTTTGTGTCAGAGAGAGAGAGAGAGAGAGAGAGAGAGAGAGAGAGAGAGAGAGAGAGTTATGAGGTCATGTCATTGAGGTCACACAAGGTCACTGGGTCAGGATTTCAGAGAGAGAGAGAGAGAGAGAGAGAGAGAGAGAGAGAGAGAGAGAGAGAGAGAGAGAGAGAGAGAGAGAGAATAAAAAGGGAGAAAAACAAGAGAGGATTGAATTAAAGAGAAACAAACGGTGGGAAGGAAAACTTAAAGAGGAAAAAAGAGAAGAGTCAAAGAGGAAAAAGAGGAAAATTACTAATGAAAAAAAGAAAAAAGAAAAAAGTAGAGAAAAAGAGTTAGAAAAAAAAACTTAGAGGAAAAGAGGAAAATGAAAGAGGAAAAGAGGGAAATTAAGAAAATGGAGCAGTTAAAGAGGAAAAGATAGAGAATTTAAAGAGAGTTAAAGGAAAAGAAATGAGGAAAAGGAGAGTTATAGAAAAGAAAAGAATAAAGGAGAAAAAGAAAGAAAAAGAGGAGAGGTTAAGAAGAAAGGAGAAAAATTAAAGCGAAAAAGAAAAGAAATAAATAGATTGAAAGAGGAAAAGAGAAGGAAAAGAAGAAAAAAAGAAAGAAAAGAAGGAAAAGAGAAGAGATAAAGAGGGAAAGGATTTAAAGAGAAGAAAAAAGAAAATTAAAGAAGAAAACATGAGGTAGGGAAAATAAAACTGAAAAAAAGAAAGGAGAAAAAAAAGAAGAATTGTCAGTTAAAGAAAATATGAAGAAAAGAAAAAAAGAAAAAATTTAAAGAGAGAAAAACGAACAATAACAAAACAAAGACGAAATAAACAAAAATAAGGAAACAAATGAAAAGAATAAAGAAAAAGAGGAAAATAGCATCAGAAAACAAGAAAAGAAAGAAAAATGCTTGAATAGAAAATAAGTAATAAATAGCAAAGGGAATGATAAGAACAAAGCGATAAGAAAGGAAAGAAAAGAGGAAAAGGAAAGAAAGAGAGAGAGAGAAAGAATGGAAATTAAAATGAAAGTACTATGGAAAAAAAGACACGAATTAAATGGTTGAGAGAGAGAGAGAGAGAGAGAGAGAGAGAGAGAGAGAGAGAGAGAGAGAGAGAGAGAGAGAGAGAGAGATTAGCGCCCACCACGAAGTAGATTTTCAAAACCGATTACTTTACGAAAAAAAAGGGAGAGAGAGAGAGAGAGAGAGAGAGAGAGAGAGAGAGAGAGAGAGAGAGAGAGAGAGAGAGAGAGAGAGAGAGAGAGAGAAATTGCTAAGCGAGAAATGAGTGTTTGAATTTTTACGATGGAGAGAGAGAGAGAGAGAGAGAGAGAGAGAGAGAGAGAGAGAGAGAGAGAGAGAGAGAGAGAGAGAGAGAGAGAGAGAGAGAGAGAGAGAGACAGCCAGATAGACAGCTAGACAAGAGGAGGTAAGCGAAGGAGGAAAACAAGAGAAGGGAGGGAGGGAGGGAGGGAGGGAATGAAGGAGGGAGGTAGACATTGACAAGAAAGGGAGGGAGGGAGGGAGGTAGATAGACAGAAGATAGATGGAGACGAGAGAGGGAGAAAAGAAGGAAGATGTGAGGAGGGAAGGAGAGAGAGAGAGAGAGAGAGAGAGAGAGAGAGAGAGAGAGAGAGAGAGAGAGAGAGAGAGAGAGAGAGAGAGAGAGAGAGAGAGAGAGAGAGGAATAGAAAAAGAAAAGGAGAGGGAAGAAAACAATAAAAGAGAAAGGAAGAGGAAAGAGTTAATAGAGGAAGAGAGAGAGAGAGAGAGAGAGAGAGAGAGAGAGAGAGAGAGAGAGAGAGAGAGAGAGAGAGAGAGAGAGAGAGAGAGAGAGAGAGAGAGAGAGAGAGAGAGAGAGAGAGAGAGAGAGTAAATGAAAGATGGCTGAGTTGGACCTTAGAATTTTCACCTCAGCGTGTCAGTGTGGTGATGGGAAAGAGTGACACAAGAGAGAGAGAGAGAGAGAGAGAGAGAGAGAGAGAGAGAGAGAGAGAGAGAGAGAGAGAGAGAGAGAGAGAGAGAGAGAAAGGTACATTGCTTTTGCAGAAGAGTATTTGACACACACCACTGCTCTCTCTCTCTCTCTCTCTCTCTCTCTCTCTCTCTCTCTCTCTCTCTCTCTCTCTCTCTCTCTCTCTCTCTCTCTCATGCCAGTAAACAAACAAACAGACTAGCCAAAACAAACACACACACTCCCTTACCCACACAAACTCACTCTCTCTCTCTCTCTCTCTCTCTCTCTCTCTCTCTCTCTCTCTCTCTCTCTCTCTCTCTCTCTCTCTCTCTCTCTCTCTCTCCAGCTTTCATTAAGACTCTCAGCTGTCTGTAAACAAGGCTGAGACTCAGTAAACCTAATATTTATCTTGGGAGAGCTGCCTTGAGTGTTTGAGTTCGTGGAGAGAGTGGTGGTGGTGGTGGTGGTGGTGGTGGTGTTGTGGTTGTTATTGGGAAGGAATGAAGGTACAACTATTATTAGTACTACTGCTATTGCTGATGTTTTTGTTTGTTATTGTTTATTATAACTACTACTACTACTACTACTACTACTACTACTACTACTACTACTACTACTACTACTACTACTACTACTACTATCATTATCATTACCATTGTTATCTTTATTAAAAATATTCCTTTCGACAGACAATCATTAATAATATTCTCATTTTTATTACGAACAAAGAAAGGAGGAGGAAGAGGAGGAGGAAGAAATTCAGCGAATGAGGAGAGGAGGAGGACGAAGGGCAAGAGCAGAACCAGAGGAGGAGGAGGAAGAGGAGAAGGAGGAGGAGGAAGAGGAGGAGGAGGAGGAGGAAATTTTATTGCAAATCACGACAGAAACTTTTCCGAAGCTGTGATTTTTCTCTTTTCTCTTTGGCTTCTCTTTTATTCTCTCTCTCTCTCTCTCTCTCTCTCTCTCTCTCTCTCTCTCTCTCTCTCTCTCTCTCTCTCTCTCTCTCTCTCTCTCTCTCTCTTCTATTTACTTTATTCGTTCCCGTGTGTCTTTTTTCTTTTTCTTTTTTCTTTTTTTTCCATTTGTTTCCTTTCCATGACTTGGCTTTATTTTGTATTTGATTATTTCTCTCTCTCTCTCTCTCTCTCTCTCTCTCTCTCTCTCTCTCTCTCTCTCTCTCTCTCTCTCTCTCTCTCTCTCTCTCTCTCTCTCTCTCTCTCTCTCTCTCTCTCTCTCTGTCTATTTATGTGTTTAGCTTTGTATCGTATTTTTCCTTTTTCTTTCATTCTTTCATTCTTTCTTTCTTTCTTTCTTTCTTTGTTCCTCTTTTATTAATTTATCTTTCTATTTCTATTTTTATTCCTTGTTTCTTAGGCTGATTTCCTTTGATCGTTTTCTATTTCTCTCTCTCTCTCTCTCTCTCTCTCTCTCTCTCTCTCTCTCTCTCTCTCTCTCTCTCTCTCTCTCTCTCTTTCTCTACGTAGTTCTGTTAATCTGCTTTTTCTCCTCTTTTTCTTCCGCATTTTTTTTTATTTTGGTTTTTCGTGTTTTTCTCCTCCTCCTCCTCCTCCTCCTCCTCCTCCTCCTCCTCCTCCTCCTCCTTCTCCTCCTCCTTGTTCTCTGTGTTTCGTGTGTTGTTTCTTTTCTTCTTTTCTTCTTCTTTTCTTCGCCTTATTTCACCTCCTCCTCCTCCTCCTCCTCCTCCTCCTCCTCCTCCTCCTCCTCCTCCTCCTCCTCCTCCACCCCGATATTTCAAAAGCGGTTGATCATTTTAACAGCGAGAGAGAGAGAGAGAGAGAGAGAGAGAGAGAGAGAGAGAGAGAGAGAGAGAGAGAGAGAGAGAGAGAGAGGGGAATAAAATACTTGCAGTTCTATTTTTTCTTGTTCTGGAGGGAAAAAAAGTTGTTTATATTTATTTGCTACTTTTTTCCTTCGATGTTAGTGAGAAAATGTTGATAATTGTAGTAGTAGTAGTAGTAGTAGTAGTAGTAGTGTTTTTACTACTACTACTACTACTACTACTACTACTACTACTATTTCTATTACTACTACTAAGTTTATTTTCATCATCATCATCATCATCATCATCATCATCATCATCATCATCATCATCATCATCATCATCATCATCATCATCATCATCATTATTACCATTCTCGTCATCCTCATTATCATCATCACCACCAATGAATTTCTTCCTAATCAGCTAAATTAGAGAGAGAGAGAGAGAGAGAGAGAGAGAGAGAGAGAGAGAGAGAGAGAGAGAGAGAGAGAGAGAGAGAGAGAGAGAAAGGTAAATTTTATAATTCCAGAGTGAGAAAAAAAAAAACAAAGGAGGAAAAAGGATAAAAGGAATGAAAATGAAGGAGGAAAAAAGAGGGAAGGAATGAAAATCGAAGGGGAAAAAATACGAAAACAGAGGAAAAAAGGGAAAAAAATTTATCACTTTAGTAGAAGGAGAGGGAAACATTATTGCAATCATTCTTATCTCATTATCTGAACCTCCTCCATCTCTTAGAATATTAGAGAGAGAGAGAGAGAGAGAGAGAGAGAGAGAGAGAGAGAGAGAGAGAGAGAGAGAGAGAGAGAGAGAGAGAGGTGCATTTGTGTTTTAAAATGTTCAATACCATAACTCTTTCATTGCACATTTCTCTCTCTCTCTCTCTCTCTCTCTCTCTCTCTCTCTCTCTCTCTCTCTCTCTCTCTCTCTCTCTCTCTCTCTCTCTCTCCACTTGACTTAATCTTGTTTCTATTTTTCATTTATATCTTTCTTTTATTCATTTCCTATTTTTATTTTCTTGTTTCTTTTTTTATTTGTTTTCTCTCTTATTCTGTTTTCTTTCTTTTTAATGCTCTCCACTTTTCACTCCGTTTATTGCTACTTATGCCTTTCTCTTTTTCGCTTTTCCTTTTTCTTTTTTATTTTCTTTTTTTCCTTCATTACACTTTTTATCTTTTACGCGACACCCTCTCTCTCTCTCTCTCTCTCTCTCTCTCTCTCTCTCTCTCTCTCTCTCTCTCTCTCTCTCTCTCTCTCTCTCTCTCTCTCTCTCTCTCTCTCTCTCTCTCTCTCTCTCTCCTTTCGTTTTTCCCTCCCTCCCTCTCCCTTCCTCCCTTTCTTATTCCTTCTTTACTTCTTCCTCCCTCCCTCCTCTCAGAATCTCTCCCTCTTTCCTTCCTCTCCCTTCTTTCCTCCCTCTCTCCTTCCCTCCCTCTTACACAAATCTGAAGTCTATGAATTTCTCTCTCTCTCTCTCTCTCTCTCTCTCTCTCTCTCTCTCTCTCTCTCTCTCTCTCTCTCTCTCTCTCTCTCTCTCTCTCTCTCTCTCTCTCTCTCTCTTTCAAATCCTTTTATTGGAACCTTGCATTAAAATTAATTATGTAGTTTTATGAGAGAGAGAAAAAAAATCTTTCCTTCGGTCCGCTTGCTCGCTCTCTCTCTCTCTCTCTCTCTCTCTCTCTCTCTCTCTCTCTCTCTCTCTCTCTCTCTCTCTCTCTCTCTCTCTCTCTCTCTCTCTCTCTTCTCTCTTTCTCTCCTTTTCTCTTTTACCTCCTTTCTCCTTAATGATGGCGCCCCTCAGGTAAAAGGAAAGGAAATAAATGAAATACGTCGAATTATACATACATACATACATACATGGATACATACATACATACATACATACATACATACATACATACATACATACACGGAAGAATCTATAGATATACTTATAAATTGGTTTCTTTCTACTTTATTTTAATTCTTTATCCTTTTTTTAAATTTTCCGTTCCAATTACCAGCATTTTGAAGGAGGCTTTTAATGAGCGGCCGTGTGTGTGTGTGTGTGTGTGTGTGTGTGTGTGTGTGTGTGTGTGTGTGTGTGTGTGTGTGTGTGTGTGTGTGTGTGTGTGTGTGTGTGTGTGTAGAGGCATTGAGAGATTTTTCCTTTTTCCAAGCATCTAGGAATTGAAAGGTCTCTCTCTCTCTCTCTCTCTCTCTCTCTCTCTCTCTCTCTCTCTCTCTCTCTCTCTCTCTCTCTCTCTCTCTCTCTCTCTCTCTCTCTCTCTCTCTCTCTGGTTTCTTGGGTTTAATTTTTCTTTGTTTCATTGTGTCATGTTCTAGAGAGAGAGAGAGAGAGAGAGAGAGAGAGAGAGAGAGAGAGAGAGAGAGAGAGAGAGAGAGAGAGAGAGAGAGAGAGAGAGAGAGAGAGAGAGAGAGAGAGAGAATCATAGCGTACCTAACACTTGTAACAGATATAGATCGAGATAGACAGACAGACAGACAGACAGACAGACAAACAAACAAACAAACAAACAAACAAATAAACAAAGTAAACAATGAAAGTCTCCTTTACAAACAAGGAACTTACAACCACACCCTTGTTTGTTTGACCCCCCGGGTATTCCCCCTTCCACCACCACCACCACCACCACCACCCCCACCACCACCTCGAGTCACGTGATCAAACATTCCAAACAAAATTAAACAACACAAACAACAACAACTAGTAACGATTCGTATCTAACTGTTTGAAAGCATAATTATCAAAGCATCTCCTAACTATTCATTGGCTAACTAATCTGAACTATTTCCAACCATGGCAGACCATTTTTCAAAACTATTTTTTAAACTATTAGGTGTTTTCAGTCATTTTTTTTTAATGTTTTTTAGCTATCTAATTTTCCTTTTCCTTTTTCTTTTTTTTACTTTCATTTTTTTTTGTTTCAGCTTTTCCACTTTTCATTAATCGACTTAAAACATTACAACACTTTTTACTACTACTACTACTACTACTACTACTACTACTACTACTACTACTACTATTGCTCTTAATAATAATAATAATAATAATAATAATAATAATAATAATAATAATAATAGCGATACCAAGACCACGAGCAGATCCATTTAATAACGAAGATACACACAAACACAATAAGAGAAAGAAGGGAAAGTGGTGAGAGGAGGAGGAGGAGGAGGAGGAGGAGGAGGAGGAGGAGGAGGAGGAGGAGGAGAGGGGGGCTACAATAATATAACTACTCTGCTCCCTTTAGTAAATTGTGTGTCTGGCTGGGATAAGCGAGAGAGAGAGAGAGAGAGAGAGAGAGAGAGAGAGAGAGAGAGAGAGAGAGAGAGAGAGAGAGAGAGAGAGAGAGAGAGAGAGAGAGAGAGAGGAAGGAGGAGGCAGAAACGTCCAGAGAAAGAAAGAAAGAGAAAGAGGAGGAGGACGAGGAGGAGGAGGAGGACGAGGAGGAGGAGGAGGAGAAGGAGGAGGAGGAGAACAAGTGCAAGGAAGGAAGGAAGAATAAAAGCAAATGGCGACAAAAGAGAAAGAAAGGAGAAGAGGAAGGGACAAGAGAACAACATGAATAAAGAAAGAAACAGAAACACAAACAAGAGAGAGAGAGAGAGAGAGAGAGAGAGAGAGAGAGAGAGAGAGAGAGAGAGAGAGAGAGAGAGAGAGAGAGAGAGAGGGAGGGAGGGACAGTATTTGGTTAAGTTACGTTAGGTTAGGCTAGAATAGGCAAGGTTAGGTTAGGTTAAGTTAGGTTAGGTTAGGTTAGGTTAGGTTAAGTTAGGTCAAGTTCTGTTTGGTTAGGTTAGGTTAGGTTAGTTTACCAGTATTAAAATCAGTATTGTTTTTATTTTCAGTAGTAGTAGCAGCGGTATTAGGGTTAAGTAAGGTTAGGTTAGGTTAAGTTAGGTTAGGTTAGGTTAGGTTAAGTTAGGTTAGGTTAGGTTAGGTTAGGTTAAGTTAGGTTAGGTTAGGTTAAGTTAGGTTTTGTTTGGTTAGGTTAGGTTAGTTTACCAGTATTAAAATCAGTATTGTTTTTATTTTCAGTAGTAGTAGCAGCGGTATTAAGGTTAAGTAAGGTTAGGTTAGGTTAAGTTAGGTCAAGTTCTGTTAGGTTAGGTTAGGTTAGTTTACCGGTATTAAAATCAGTATTGTTTTTATTTTCAGTAGTAGTAGCAGCGGTATTAGGGTTAGGTAAGGTTAGGTTAGGTTAAGTTACTAGTATCAGAACCAGTATCATGTTTTTCTGTTCAATAGTAGTAGTAGTAGTAGTAGTAGTAGTAGTAGTAGTAGTAGTAGTAGCAACAGCAGGATCAGCAGTAATATCAGATTAGGGAAGGTTAACCACACCAGCACCACCACCACCATACCACCACTACCACCACTACCACTACCACAACCACCACCACCACCACCACAGCAGCAGCAGCA
This sequence comes from Scylla paramamosain, assembly GCF_035594125.1. Lineage (NCBI taxonomy): Eukaryota > Metazoa > Arthropoda > Malacostraca > Decapoda > Portunidae > Scylla > Scylla paramamosain. The sequence goes on from NC_087187.1 coordinate 4,659,767, forward strand.
GGAGTCCTTAGCTTTGTGGAATCTCATTTATCCGAGGGTGAAAGTGCAGTTATTTCCCGCTTAATTAGTGACGCATTCACCCGCGATAACTCAACCCCGCGATGCTCCACTATGCTCCACTACACGACCCGGGATTAATGGCACGCCCGGAATGGAGGCCGCCGCTGCAGGAGAGGTGGAGTTGGCGGTGGCGGCGGTGGTGGTGGTGGTGGTGGAGGGAGTACAGGCCGGTCT
>NC_087187.1:4665000-4667500 GCF_035594125.1 Scylla paramamosain
GTGAAGAAAATCAGTGTGTATACTTTTTCTTTTTTTTTTTCTTATTATCTGAGACATCTGGAATAAAATAAGTCGTATTTTTATCTATTTTCTCAAGACACGTGTGAGGAAAATGAGTCATATTTTTGTTTATATTTTTATTGACATCTGAAAAAGTCTGTCTTATTTCTTTCTATGCTTTTATTTATTTATTTATTTTTATCTATTTGAAGTTATATTGCATGTGTATTTTTAATGAAGTCACTTTTTTTTTTTTCTCTCGTTTTCACTTCAAATTAAAGGTGAAAGTTTAAATTTAATGACGTAACTTTGTTTTCTCTCACGCAACGAAAAAAAAAAAAAAAGTGAATGAATATATTTAGATTAAGTTCAGGTACGTTTATTTAAAAAGGCTAATTTGTATGCGAACTACACAATTATGAATGAAAACTTGATGGAAGGACTGTATAGGCGTTGAAAATTACACACACACACACACACACACACACACACACACACACACACACACACACACACACACACACACACACACACACACACACACCTTTTTTTTTTATCTCATATTCCTCATTTCCTCTTATTCCTCTTCTCTTTCGATTTATATATTCAGTTTTTTTCCTCATTTCTTCATTTTTTCCCTTCTTCCATTAAACACACAAACACACACACACAAAAAAAAAAAACACCATCAGTTTCTTTTTAGCTCCTATTCTTCTCGTTCGCTTTGTCTTTTAATTTTTTCCCTATTTTTCCTCTATTTTTCCTTTCTTCCTTCAATCACACACACACACACACACACACACACACACACACACACACACACACACACACATTTTCTTTTATCCCTTATTCCTCCTCTCTTCTCTTTGTATCTTCTTATTCTTTCCTTCTCATCTTTTCTTTACATTATTCTTTCCATTAAACACACACACATACATACATATATATACTTTTCTTTTTTATCTCCTCCTATTCCTCATCTCCTATTCCTCCTCTCTTTCGCTTTACATCTTCTAATTCTTTTCCTCTTTTCACCTCTGTTTATCTTATTCCTTCCATTAAACACAATCTTTCTTTTTTTTTATCTTATTCCTCCTCTCTTTCCTTTCTTTCGCTTTTGTATCTTCTAAATCTTTCCCTCTTTTTCCTTTTTTTTTCCTTTCTTCCCCTACCCTTCCCTAACACACACACACACACACACACACACACACACACACACACACACACACACACACACACGCTGTATTTCACGGTACATTGCCAGCTCTTAGAGAGGAAATGTGTTGCATCATCCCTCAGTTTGGCGTCATGTGTTGAAATATCGAATGGGTCACGTCAACCTGAAATAATGTGTGCTGTGATTTGTAGGGGGTCATCAAAGCGCCGGGTCTTTTGTGCTCTTGTGGTGGTGGTGGTGGTGGTGGTGGTGGTGGTGATGGTGGTGGTATTTTTTTTATTTATTTGTTTGTTTATTTATTTTATTTATTTTTTTCAGTGCGTATTTTTTTTTTTTTTTTTTTTTTTTTTGTTATTTCTTTATTCGTGGTTTTTAGATTTTTTATTTTTATTTATTTTTTTGTTTTTGTTTTTGGTTGTGTGTGTGTGTGTGTGTGTGTGTGTGTTTTGTTTGTTTGTTTGTTTGTTTGTTGTTTTTCTTCGTTTCTTTTTTGTTTATTTGTTTTCTTGTTCATCTTCTTATCATCATCATCATCATCATCATCATCATCATCATCATCATCATCATCATCATCATCTTCATACCACCAATACCACCACCACCACCACCACCACCACAGTAATATGAGCAACACCCTGGCACAATAATTAGAGAAAGGTGAATCCTGACCGATGTAGGAGAGAGAGAGAGAGAGAGAGAGAGAGAGAGAGAGAGAGAGAGAGGGAGAGGGAAGGAAATAATGTAGGAGATACAGAGCGAATGACAGAGAGGAGGAAATAGTGGGTAGGGGAGAGAGAGAGAGAGAGAGAGAGAGAGAGAGAGAGAGAGAGAGAGAGAGAGAGAGAGAGAGAGAGATTTTCTACCTTTTCTCTCCCTTTCCTTCTCATCCCTTCTCTTCCCTTCCACTTTCTCCCCTCTCTTTTCTCTTTTTATTTTTTTCCTTTCCTCCTTTCTTTTTAACCTTCTCCCCTCTTTTCCTCTTCTTTCCCTTCCCTTCATTCCCCTCTTCTGCATCGCCTCCTTTTTTCTTCCCTATTCTCTCTCTCTCTCTCTCTCTCTCTCTCTCTCTCTCTCTCTCTCTCTCTCTCTCTCTCTCTCTCTCTCTCTCTCTCTCTCTCTCTCTCTCTCTCTCTCAGCTTTTCCCCTCCTTTCCCCTCTCATGGGAAAGTCATTGTGTCATGTTATTTTCCCCCATTTTTCCCCTCACTCCCTCTTTCCCTCTCTCTCACCTACTCGCTTTTTTTTTTTCCTCTATCCTTCACTTGCTGTCTGTCTGTCTGTCTGTCTATCAGTCTGTCTGTCTGTCTGTCTGTCTGTCTTTGT
>NC_087187.1:4675000-4677500 GCF_035594125.1 Scylla paramamosain
ACACCTTGAATTAAGTGCATTGAGTCTACCTGTGCTATTTACCTGAGGAAAATTTATTGCTGCTTTGATGTGAGGTGAGAAATGTTGAGTTTACCTGTATTTTGCTTAGATTGCCCGCCAGGTGTGTTAGTTAATTAGTGGCACCTTGAATTAACTGCGCTAATCCCACCTGTAATTTGCAAGGTGGGAATTTACCTGCTGTTTTAATGTGAGAATGAATGCCTTGTATTTTGTTAAGGATTTTATTTTATTTATTTATTTTTTTTTACATGAGGTGTATTATTTAATTGTGTCACCTTTAATTAAGTGCACTAAATCCACCTGTAATTGGCAATACATATAAATTTACCTGGTGTCTTAACGTGAGGTAAATATGAATAATGGTTACCTGTATTTGATTGGAGTGCCCACCAGGTGTGTTAAATGTGATAAATCAATGTGTTATTCCTGCAAGCTGACGATCTACCTGCCGTCTTAATGTCAGGTAAATATCAGCAGTTTTACCTGTAGGAATTTTGTGCAGGAATGTGTCAGGTGTGTTATTTAATTACACCTTCAATTAAATACGCTAAGTCTACCTGTAATTCGTAAGATTGGAATTTACCTGCTGTCTTTGTGTGTGTTTACCTGTGTTTTGTTAAGGATTTCTTCTATTTTTATGGTCGCGGTGGCTGACCAATGGCAACAAGACTGATAAGGAAAGCAGGCCACTGAAGGCGCCAGTCTCTAAAGAAAATAGTTCAAAACAAGCTAAGGATTCGTTATATTTTTACGCTCGAGGAGGTCTGGCAGGGGAACAAAGGTTATTAAAAAAAAAAAAAAAGACAAGATGGCAGTCCATTAAGAAAACAGTTGAAAAAATAGTCCTGAATTACGTATTGAGGTGAAGAAACCTGCTGCTTGAAAAAATAAAATAGAAATAAATAAATAGATAAAATAAATGAGCAAATATGTAAAGTAGTTTGCTGTACATTTAGAAAAATCAGATTCGCCTGCTGATTGAAACTTGGGTTAATTTGAAGTTTACCTAAAATACTAATTAGCGGAACTTGGCGAAACTAACCTGTATTGATTAGTGGAAGAAGCAAGTTCACCTAGATTAATTTAATGATGCGCCTGCACGATATATCCCTGCACACACAAAATGGACTAATCTGTTCATTTAAGACAAGCTCCATTGACCAAACGTGACGAAATTTACCTGTATCGATTGTTAAAAGGGACAAGATTTCCTGGATTAATTGAAGGATGTACCTGTGTAATATTTACCTGTACAGAATGAAAATAAACTCAGGTGTTAATGGAATATAAATTTTACTGCCGAAACTTGACAATTTACCTGTAGTGATTAGTAAAAAACACATATTTACCTGTACTAATTAAAAAGTCTACCTATAACAATTACCTGTTAAAAAAACGTACCTGTTCATTACGCATTTGACGAAACTTAACAAAACTTACCGGTATTAATTAGCAAAATAAACAAATTTACTTGTACTACCGTAGATGTACCTGTATAATATAATTACTTGTGTACCAAAAGAGCACACCTGTTAATTAAAGACACTCATTTGACGAAACTTGAGAAAACTTACCCGTGTTAATTAGCAAAAAAAAAAATAAATAAAAAAAAATAAATAAATAAATAAATAAATAAAATAAATAAATAAATAAATAAATAAATAAATGAATGAATAAATAAAAATAAATAAATAAAATAAAATAAAATAAAATAGAATATAAATAAATAAATAAGTAAATAAATAAAAATAAACAAATAAATAAAAAAATCTACCTGCACTACTTTAGGTGTACCTGTATAACAATTACCTGTATTAAAAAAAAACACCTGTTAATTAAAGACACTCATATAACCAAACGACAAAACTTACCTGTATTTATTAGCAAAAGAAATAAATTTACCTGTACTTCCTTAGACATACCTTTATAAAATTTACCTGGATAAAAAAAAAAACACCTGTTAATTAAAGACAAACTCTATCAGCGGTTTACCAAATATCTAATTACCGTGTTTTACCTGCACTGATTAATTAAAGGAACAAGTTTACCTGTATACCGTAAAAGGACCGGACTCACCTGCTTAATTAAGGCGTCACCTGGAAAGTCGGGGAAGGGGGGGACGCAGCTGAGCAGGTAAGGGGGGGGGAAAGAGGGACAAGGTGTATTACTGAGGGGAAAGAAAAGGTAATTGGAGTGAAGACGATAATTGAGGTGGGAAAAGAGAAAGAAAGGAAGGAAGTTACCGGAAATACAATGGAAAACAATCAGGAGGAGGAGGAGGAAGAGGAGGAGGAGGAAGAGGAGGAGGAGGAGGAGGAGGGACGTAAGAAAATAAACAGAATGTGGACAAGGAGGAGGAGGAGGAAGGAGAGAACGAATATAATAGTAAAGAAAGGAAGAGAAATAGTGAGAGGAGGAGGAGGAGGAGGAGGAGGAGGAGGAAGAGGAGGAGGATGGACAACTTAGGAAAACAGACAGA
>NC_087187.1:4687500-4690000 GCF_035594125.1 Scylla paramamosain
AGGGAGGGATAGCTAAAGATAGGTAAGGAATGGAGAAATGAGGGAGAGATGGAGGGAGGGAGGGAGGGAAAGGAGTGAAGGGAGGAAGGAAGGGATGGAGGGAGGAAATTGAATGGACTCACAAATAATAATCGATGAAGAGTAACAGAAGGGGGAAAAAGGGAGGACAGGGAGCACAAAGGGACCCTGACCACCCATATAAGGAATTGGATGAGGCTGACCTGACCTGCGGGAGGGACAAAGTACGAGGTCATAAACAGCTGATAAGAATATAAGGTGCTAACTTGACCTTACCTGACCCCGCCTGTGAAAGATTGCCAGCTCGGATAGTGTAAATATTAAAGTGTAAATTTGACCTGACCTGACCTCACCTGCCGCGTGTGTGGGAGATACGTAATTAGATGGTAAATAGTTGGTGTAAACATTCAGGTGTAAATTTGATCTAATCTGACCTCACCTGACCTCACCTGTGAAAGATAATCTAAGCTAACGTAACCTAACCTAACCTGACCTGAACTATCCTAAACTAACTAAACCACGTAATCTAAACTAAGCTAATTTAACCTAACCTTACTTAACTTAACCAAATCTTACTTAATCTAACCTTATCTCACCTAACCTAACCTAACCTAACCTAACCTAACCTAACCTAACCTTAACCTAACCTAACCTAACCTAACCTAACCTAACCTAACTTAATCTAACCTAACCTAACCTAACCTAACCTAACCTAACCTAACCTAACCTAACCTAACCTAACCTAACCTAACCTAATCTAGCCTAACCTAACCTAACCTAACCTAACCTAACCATACGTAGCCACACCACCTCATCTCACTTCATCTCACCTAATCTTCTCTATACTCTCTCTCTCTCTCTCTCTCTCTCTCTCTCTCTCTCTCTCTCTCTCTCTCTCTCTCTCTCTCTCTCTCTCTCTCTCTCTCTCTTGAATTAAACAACATACTTATCCCACTCCCAAACAGTCTTTAGGGCCAACAAGTCTGCTATTAGTTCTTTCTTTGTGTTCCTTAGAGTTGACCTTTGACCCACGCCGACCTGGATGAGTCGTGCCAGGTCGCCCTAACTCAGGTGAGGTCAGCACGAGTATTTACCTGAGTTATGAGGACAGTTTAATCACTCACCTGCAACCCACCTCTCCTTCTTCCTCCTCCTCTTCCTCCTCCTCCTCCTCCTCCTCCTCCTCCTCCTCCTCCTCCTCCTCCTCTTCCTCTTCCTCTTCCTCTTTTTTTTGTGCATTTTCTTGTGTGTTTTTTATTTATTTATTTTTTTTGCTTTCCTTTTTTCTTTCCTCCTCTTTCTTCCTCACCTTCCTCTTCCTCTTCCTCTTCCTCTTCTCTCTTCTTCTTTTTCTCTGCATTTTCTCCGCTCGTTTTCTGTTGTTTTTATCATTTTATTTTTTTTCTTCTCTCATTCTCTTCCTCATCTCTCTCTACCTACCATTTTCCTCTTCCGCTTTCTTCTCCTCCTCCTCTTTCGCAGTTTTTATTTTCCATATTTTGTTTAATTTCTCTTTCTCATTGTTTTATTTTTCTCTTCATTATTCTCATCTTTCATTCTCTTCCTCTTCCCCCTTTTTTTATTGCTTTTTTTGCTTTCTCTTATTTTTCGTAGTAATTTTTCTTAGTTATATATTTTCTCCTTCCTTCCTTCCTTCCTTCTCTTCTTCTTTCTTGATTTTCTCCTCTTCTATTTTTATTCTCTTCTTTCCTTCTTACTCCAGCTTTTGTCACTTTACCTCCTTTTCTTTCTCTCACTTTCTCTCTTTTTCACTAGTTTCTTTTTCTGCCTTCTTTTTCGTCTTCCTTCCTCCTCTTCTTCTATTCCTCTCTTCTCTTTAATTGCGTCTTTTTTCTCTCCTTTTTTTCACTTCTTTGCTCCACATTTTTATTCTTTTTCTTTATTTTCTTCTTTTTCCTCTCTTCCTTTCTTGTTTCTTAATTCTTCCTCTCCATTTCTTCTGTTCTTTACTTTATTTTCCCTCTTATCGTTTTTTTTTCTTTTTTTCCATTTATCTTTAATTCTTTTCCTTTTCCCCTCATCTTTATTATCTCTTCTTTATTCTTTTTCTTTTATCAAGCTGTTCTTTGCTTCATTTCGTACTCTCTCTCTCTCTCTCTCTCTCTCTCTCTCTCTCTCTCTCTCTCTCTCTCTCTCTCTCTCTCTCTCTCTCTCTCTCTCTCTCTCTCTCTCTCTCTCTCTCTCTCTCTCTCTCGTCTCCTTTCTTCATTCCCTCCTTCCCTCTCTCCTTTGCTTCGTTAATTATCTTCTTTTTCCTCTCCTTCTCTCCGTTCCTTTCCTTAATCATGTCCTTCGTCTCTCTTACTCCTCTCTTTATTGCTCATTCTCTCCCTCATCTCCTTTCTTTATTTTCTTTCTCTTTCTTCTCCTTTTATTTCTTATCGTTTTTCTTCTTCATCTGGTTATTTTTTTTATCACTCTCTCTCTCTCTCTCTCTCTCTCTCTCTCTCTCTCTCTCTCT
>NC_087187.1:4702500-4707500 GCF_035594125.1 Scylla paramamosain
GATGACAGAGGTGATTCCGGATTAGTGGCGATTGTGGTAATGATGGTGGTGGTGGTGGTGGTGGCGGCGGCTGTGATGGTGGTAGTAAATGGTGGCTGACAGACGGATGTGGGAGCGATAAATATTTTTGATTGATGGCTTAGAGAGAGAGAGAGAGAGAGAGAGAGAGAGAGAGAGAGAGAGAGAGAGAGAGATGTGATGCAAATGAACGAGTGAAGGGAAGGAAAAATAACATTGAAGAGTGAGAAACGAGAAAGAATAAGAGGGAGAGGGAAAGGGAGGAAAGAAAGGAAGGGGAGAAGGAGGAGGAGGAGGAGGAGGAATATGGAAGTGAAAAAATGAAGGAAGATGATGAAGGGAGATGAGAGAGAAGTGATGAAAAAGGAGATAGGGAAAAGGGGAAAAGAAGAAGAAATGAAGGCAGAGGACATGAATAAAAGATAGAAAAGTAATCAGAGAGAGAGAGAGAGAGAGAGAGAGAGAGAGAGAGAGAGAGAGAGAGAGAGAGAGAGAGAGAGAGAGAGAGAGAGGGAGAGAATGTAACAGGTGAAGAGGAGATAAAAATGGAACAAGTAATGACAGGAGATAAAATTAGAAGTTAGGAAGGGGAATAGAGGAGGAGGAAGAGGAGGAGGAGGAGGTGGAGGAGGAGGAGGAGGTGGAGGAGAAGGAGGAGGAGGAGGAGGAGGAGGAGGTGGTGAGGTATAAATAGGGAGAAAGGATTAGCTAGGGAAGGAGAGAGGTTAGAGAGAGAGAGAGAGAGAGAGAGAGAGAGAGAGAGAGAGAGAGAGAGAGAGAGAGAGAGAGAGAGAGAGAGAGAGAGAGAGAGAGAGAGAGAGAGGAATACAAATGAGAAAACTTGATGCTGCTGACAAGTTATAAAAGTCTTGCAATGATAACTGTACACACACACACACACACACACACACACACACACACACACACACACACACACACACACACACACACACACACACACACACACACACACACACACACACACACACTGATATATGACAAAGATAAAATGATTCAGATGTAGCAAGGATAACGAGAGAGAGAGAGAGAGAGAGAGAGAGAGAGAGAGAGAGAGAGAGAGAGAGAGAGAGAGAGAGAGAGAGAGAGAGAGAGAGAGTACATAAAATGCAAGAAATAAAATAATGAATAAAAAATAAATGTAAGAAAGAGAAAAATCAAGCAGAGAGAGAGAGAGAGAGAGAGAGAGAGAGAGAGAGAGAGAGAGAGAGAGAGAGAGAGAGAGAGAGAGAGTACATAAAATGCAAGAAATAAAATAATGAATAAAAAATAAATGTAAGAAAGAGAAAAATCAAGCAGAGAGAGAGAGAGAGAGAGAGAGAGAGAGAGAGAGAGAGAGAGAGAGAGAGAGAGAGAGAGAGAGAGAATTTGGAATCACTAGAAAAACACAAAAAATAACAAAAAAGTACAATTTAAATATGGAAAACGAGAGAGAGAGAGAGAGAGAGAGAGAGAGAGAGAGAGAGAGAGAGAGTAATGGAGGTGTCTAGTTAGTGAAGGTGAAGTCCTCTCAACACTCCCTGACTCAAGCTTCGAATCCTCTCACTTGAACTGCTTCGGAGCTTCAACTTCCTCCTCCTCCTCCTCCTCCTCCTCCTCCTCCTCCTCCTCCTCCTCCTCCTCCTCCTCCTCCTCCTCCTCCAGTTATTCCTTCTCCTCTTCCACCTCTTACTCCTTCTGTACTTCTCCACCTCTTACTCCTTCCGGACTCCACCTCTTACTCCTTCCGTACTCCTCCTCCTCCTCCTCCTCCTTCTCCGCCTCTTCTTCTTCTTCTTCTTCGTCTTCTTCTTCTTCTTCTTCTTCTTCTTCTTCTTCTTCTTCTTCTTCTTCTTCTTCTTCATCTTCATCTTCATCATCTTCATCTTCATCTTCATCTTCATCTTTATCTTCATCATCTTCTTCTTTGATCAATTATTTATTTATTCAATTATTTATTATCTTTTATTTATTTACTTATTTTATCTATATATCATTGAGTTTGAGTTAATATTTTGGTGTTTTCATGTTTACTCCTGATTTTTAGAGAGAGAGAGAGAGAGAGAGAGAGAGAGAGAGAGAGAGAGAGAGAGAGAGAGAGAGAGAGAGAGAGAGAGAGATAAGTGAGTGAGTGAGTGAATGTGACATTCCGTCTTGCTTCATATCGTATTATACTCTCTCTCTCTCTCTCTCTCTCTCTCTCTCTCTCTCTCTCTCTCTCTCTCTCTCTCTCTCTCTCTCTCTCTCTCTCTCTCCGGAAAGAAGATGACAAGAAGATTAGGTAAGAGATGCTGGCAGGGAGGCAGGGAGGCAGGCAGGGGAGGGAGGGATGGATGGGGAGGGTAAAATTAAGTATCTTTATAATGAGCGTCAGTGTTTTATTCAGCGTCAGTAATACACAGGTGGCGCTCAGGTGACGCTGGCTGACAGGAAGTGATTAGGATAATGCAATTGTGCTCACTGACGGCTTGTATTCTTAAGCGCTCTGGACTTTCATTAGGAGGAGTAGAGTTCTCATGTTTGTTTATTCATTTTATGAGATGATTATTATGAACAAGGAAAAGTAACAAAAACAACGAAACGAAACTGAAAATAGTCCAGTTAAATAAATAAAAATCACTACGTTTTGTTCTCCTGGGATCATGAAAATATCCTTGATAATCACAACAGTTTGAGCTAAAGATGTAAAGAGGCGCCATTTTTGTTAACTATCCCAGACGGAGAGGCGCCAGTCTTGTTAACCTTTCCCTGGTATAAAAAGAAAACTCTCCAGAACACTTTAGTTTCCACTGCAGATTATTAAAGGTGTAGAACCCTTCTTAGGCTGTCACTGGAATCGTGAAAACATTGATGAATACTCGCTAGTTTCAACCAAAGATTGTTAAAGATGAAGAGTCCTTGTTAAACTTCTACTACGTACAGTCATTAAAGTACTCTTAAAAGTCGAGTAATCTCAGATAAAGAAATGCTGTCTTGATAAAGCGGTGAGATTTAACAGAATACTCTCCTGTATGCAACTTGTATGTAAACAGCAACTACACAGCCTCTGTACTACAAAATTATTTCTTGTTTCTACCCTTGGCTGTACACAGGCGGTGAGATGTGTTGAGGGGTGGTGGTGGTGGTGGTGGTGGTGGTGGTGGTGGTGGTTTGTTGAATGGACGCGTTCCTGAGGTTGAGATGGTGATGGTGGTGGTGGTGGTGGTGGTGGTGGTGGGTGTCGTGACAAGTTGACAGGCGGGGTGTGTTGCAGGGTCGGTGTTTGGTGTTCAGTGCGGGTACATGCCTCTGGCCCGCCCCTGGACAGGTCCCGGCGAGGCCTGCCACTCCTGCTGGCGGCTGATGCGGTCCAGCGTGTCGTGGATGTCCCGCAGCGCAAGCTTTACGCGGGAGGCACAGCCGGTGACGCGGCCCTCAGCCCCTGGCCGCCCCGCGTCAGTCAACTGCACCAGCACCTGGTGCCGGCGCTGCAGCGTGGCCAGGGCAGTGCTGAGGCCCAGGCGGCAGGCGGCTGGCAGGTGGAAAGCTTGCGTCACCTGGGGGTGGCTGGCGGAGCAGGCTGGCCGGGCTGGCGGGCCCCCCACTGCGGCAGCGTCCTCACGTCCCGCCATTTTGCGAGCAGCGGCGCGGTCCGCCGCCGCGTACTGCCTCTTGGCGGCAGCTGCACTCTTCTCGAGGGGCGTGGGCGTCCTGTGGCCAAGCCAGATGGTGTAGCTGCGCGGCGGCCGAGCCTCAGTAATCACCTTCCCCCTGGCTTCACCGCAGGTCGCCTCCGCCCTCACGGTGTCCTTGCGGGGCGGCGCAGCACCAAGCCACCCCTCGTCTCCAGCCGCGTGGTGACTCCTCGCGCCTCCCGCTGTCCCAGGATCTCTGCCACGTCCTACCGCAGCCTGGCTCTCTTCACTGCCCCCAGGCACGTGGTTGCTGCAGCCGTCCTCGTCTGAGCCTTGCCTGTTACCATGGGGCTTGCTGTCATGGTGACCTGGGGGAGGCACCACACAGTACCAGTACACGGGGCCGTCCTCTGCCGCGTTCTCCAGGACCTCGGGAACTCCAGGAGTGCCGGGAGCGCCGTCCTCGCCACACGCAGTGTCCACACTAACACCTTGGCCAGCATGGCTCCGGCTGGGCATCTCACAGTGCGTTGAGCCAAGACTGTCAGCGTGCTGCTCTCCTTGACTCTGAAGAGACCGTGCCCCTCTTGACCTGGCCGCGCCCTGGTGCTCCTCGCCTGCGGTGTTCAAGCCCAAGCATTCCACACTGTCCGCAGGCTGCCTTTCATTGTGGCTGGCGTCAGGCACTGCTGAGTCACAACTGCTGCGCACCTCGGCTTTGTAAGTCTGGGCGCCGTCAGCCTTGCCGTCAGCCTTGCCGTCAGCCTCGCCGTCAGCCTCGCCTTCAGCCTGGCTGTCAGCCTTGCCAGCCCGCGCGTGGCTCAGGGCTCGTCCCGCCACAGAGCCAGCAGGGCCGTGTGACCGCTTCGTAAACAGGCCACGCAGCGTCCGCACGAGGCCACAGCAGCATCCTGGGTGTTCCTCGCCTTCGTCAGCCATCCCGTCAGGAGCACCACCGCCCATGAGTCACTGTCCTGTATTCCTAAACGCTTTGCTCTCACCACGACTACTTTCAGAGACCACAGAGATGATTAGCCAGTTTCTCAAGAGTGTTTCCCCTATTCGTAATGTAGAATTCTTGTTAATCTGCCGCCAGCACCGTAAAAACACCCTTACAAACCCGTGTAGCTTCAACAAGAGCCTTTTGAAACTGCCTGCCTTATGAATGTGGCAGCTTCACCCAACACGCTGCACATCACCCTCCCCATCTCAGCCTCAGCTCCTCACTCACCTCATCCTCACTACTCTGAGGGATCATCGTGGAGTGCTGCACAGGATTCTAACTGCCCCCCTGGGATTAGTATTGAAGGATTCGCTTTTATCTCCCTATCTCTCGCTCTGTCCGTCATTCTGTCTTTATTTATCTCTTCC
>NC_087187.1:4717500-4720000 GCF_035594125.1 Scylla paramamosain
GGAAGGAAGGAAGGAAGGAAGGAAGGAAGGAAGGAAGGAAGGAGGGAGAGAAGGAGGGAAGGAGGGGGAGAAGAGGATGAAAATTTGAAGAAAGACCTCAAAGTATAAAGAATAAAGAAGTGATTAAGGAATGGAGGGAGAGAGAGAGAGAGAGAGAGAGAGAGAGAGAGAGAGAGAGAGAGAGAGAGAGAGAGGGAGAGGGGGAGAGAGGGAGAGGGTAATGATATTGAAAATTAGGAGAACGAATAGGCGAGAAAGTCAATCAGTGAAGGGAGGGAGAGTGGGAGAGGAGAGAGGGAGAGGAGAGAGGGAGAGGAGAGAGGGAGAGGAGAGAGAAAGGAAGAGTACTGTGAGAGAAGGGAGGAATTAGTGAAATACACGAGGAAGTGAAAGAGAAGGAAGAGAAGAAAGGGAAGAGAGAGAGAGAGGGAGGGATAAAGGGAGAGAAGGAAAGAAGAGGAGTAAAGGAAGAGAGGAGACATGGGGAGAAGGATGAGAGAGAGAGAGAGAGAGAGAGAGAGAGAGAGAGAGAGAGAGAGAGAGAGAGAGAGAGAGAGAGAGAGAGAGAGAGAGAGAGAGAGAGAGAGAGAGAGAGAAAGGTAAACAGGAAGAGTTAATGAAGAAAGGATTGGAGAGAGAGAGAGAGAGAGAGAGAGAGAGAGAGAGAGAGAGAGAGAGAGAGAGAGAGAGAGAGAGAGGGGGGATGAGATAAGTAGAGAGGGAGAGAGAGAGTGGGAGTGAGAGGGAGAGGGAGAGAGAGAGAGAGAGGGAGTGAGAGAGTGAGAGGGAGAGACAAGGTCAGGGAGAGCGAGAGTTTGCTTCACCAAACATTGACTCAACCAATTTTCAATTTCCATGGAGATTTTGCCTCTCTCTCTCTCTCTCTCTCTCTCTCTCTCTCTCTCTCTCTCTCTCTCTCTCTCTCTCTCTCTCTCTCTCTCTCTGTCCATCTTTGTGTCGTAGTCATTCCCTCCCTCTTTTGCTTCCCCTCTTCGTTCCCCTCTCCCTCTTCCTCTTTCCCTCTCCTCTCCTCTCCCTCTCCCTCTCTCCCTCTCCCTCTCCCTCTCCCTCTTCCTCTCTCACTGTTTGGTTTCCTCTGATTTTTAAGAAGTAGTGAACTTTTTTTTTAGCAAGTGAAGTTGTGAGAGTCAAATATTGCTCTCTCTCTCTCTCTCTCTCTCTCTCTCTCTCTCTCTCTCTCTCTCTCTCTCTCTCTCTCTCTCTCTCTCTCTCTCTCTCTCTCTCTCTCTCTTTCTCCCACTAAGTGATTTTCAAATCTGAATTAATCAAAGGTTGTGTGTGTGTGTGTGTGTGTGTGTGTGTGTGTGTGTGTGTGTGTGTGTGTGTGTGTGTGTGTGTGTGTGTGTATTTGCACTTTGAGGCGTGCACACAAACCCTCAGACACACACACACACACACACACACACACACACACACACACACACACACACACACACACACACACACACACACACACACACACACACACACACACACAAGTTTTACTCTCTCTTTCTCTTTCTCTCTCTCTCTCTCTCTCTCTCTCTCTCTCTCTCTCTCTCTCTCTCTCTCTCTCTCTCTCTCTCTCTCTCTCTCTCTCTCTCTCTCTGGCCATTTCTCCCAATATCTTCCAGTACATAAGAGAGAGAGAGAGAGAGAGAGAGAGAGAGAGAGAGAGAGAGAGAGAGAGAGAGAATTAATTACAATCATTACAGGTAAGTTGTATTGGCTACCTGCCCTATACAGGTTAATGAAATCTTGGCCAGGTGAGAGAGAGAGAGAGAGAGAGAGAGAGAGAGAGAGAGAGAGAGAGAGAGAGAGAGAGAGAGAGAGAGAGAGAGAGAGAGAGAGAGAGAGAGAGAGAGAGATGTGCAATGTATTCGGGAATCTTTAATTCTATGTCCGGGTGAGGATGGGAAGGGGAGAGAGAGAGAAAGAAAGAGAGAGAGAGAGAGAGTGAGTGAGAGAAAAGAGAGGGAGAGGAGTGAGAGTGGGAGGGAGAGAATTTGTAAAGAGGAGCAATAATGAAAATGGGGAGAGTCGATGTTCCCTTTTTCCTCCAGCCCTGAGGGAAAAAGGGAGAGGAAGAAAGGGGGAGAGGGAGAGGGAGAGGGAGAGGGAGGTTGGACTATGAAAGGGTGAATGAGAAAGAAAGAAGCCAGGTAAGGGAAAAATAGGCTCTCTCTCTCTCTCTCTCTCTCTCTCTCTCTCTCTCTCTCTCTCTCTCTCTCTCTCTCTCTCTCTCTCTCTCTCTCTCTCTCTCTCAGCAACAAGGTAAACGGATGGATAGATAGATAGATGAATAGATAATTAAATAGATAGAGAAATAGACTGGTAGATCAATAGGTACACACACACACACACACACACACACACACACACACACACACACACACACACACACACACACACACACACACACACACACACACACACACACACTAAAGTAGACAGTAAGAGATAGACACACACACACACACACACACACACACACACACAC
>NC_087187.1:4725000-4732500 GCF_035594125.1 Scylla paramamosain
TCCTCTTCCTTCTTTTCTCATTGTTTTACTTTCTCCTCTTTGTCCTCCTCCTCCTTGTCCTCTTCCTCCTCTTCCTGCTCTTCCCCTCCTCCTCCTTTCCTAAGTTCTTGTGTCAATTCTCTAAACTTTTCCTTCCTTTCCTTCCTTCCTTCCTTCCTTCCTTCCTCCCTCCGTCCCTCCCTCCCTCCCTCTCTGCCTCCCTCCCTCCCTTTACGTATTTTAGAGCTGGGGGAAGGAGGGAGGGATGAGAGATGAAGGAGGGAAGGGGAGGAGATGGAAGGTTGGAGGAAGTTAGGATGGAGAAGGAAGAAGAGGAAGAAGAAGAAGAAGAAGAAGAAGAAGAAGAAGAAGAAGAAGAAACACAAAACAACTCAAGAAAGAAAGATAAAAAAAACAAGATAGAGGAAAGAAAAGAAAATGGAGGAGACAAAGGAAGAAGTGAAGTGCAGAGAGAGAGAGAGAGAGAGAGAGAGAGAGAGAGAGAGAGAGAGAGAGAGAGAGAGAGAGGCGGAAGTTTGAAAGTTGAACACCATGGGAGAAATTTACCTGTGCCAAGTTTTGATGGGAAGGTGATGGGTCAGAGAGAGAGAGAGAGAGAGAGAGAGAGAGAGAGAGAGAGAGAGAGAGAGAGAGAGAGAGAGAGAGAGAGAGAAATGGAGAAGAAAGAGAGTGAAAGGCTGGTTAGGACGACAAAAGTTAATTTCTTTCTCTCCTTTCTTCCTCTTTCTTTATTTTCTTTCTCTTCATTTACTTTTCTTTCACTTATTTCTCTTCATTCTCTTATACCTCCGTTTTTCATCTATTTGTTCTTTCTCTCATTCGTTTTCCCTCCAGAGAGAGAGAGAGAGAGAGAGAGAGAGAGAGAGAGAGAGAGAGAGAGAGAGAGAGAGAGAGAGAGAGAGAGAGAGAGAGAGAGAGACCAGACTACAGGATGCTCTACGTGTTTGTCGCATCTCTCTCTCTCTCTCTCTCTCTCTCTCTCTCTCTCTCTCTCTCTCTCTCTCTCTCTCTCTCTCTCTCTCTCTCTCTCTCACTTATCTCCCCTTCCCTTCTCCCCTGTTACTCCTTTTATCTTTTCCAATATTGCATTCATGTTTCTCCTCTTCTCTATCCCTCCCATCTCTCTCTTCCTCCCTCTCTTTCTCTCTCTTTCCTCTCTCCTCTTTCCCTCCACCCCTTCTTTCCTCCCTCATCACCCTTTTATCCTTTATCCTCTCTCTACACGCTCTAGTATGTGACAGGGGCTCTCTCTCTCTCTCTCTCTCTCTCTCTCTCTCTCTCTCTCTCTCTCTCTCTCTCTCTCTCTCTCTCTCTCTCTCTCTCTCTCTCTCTCTCTCTCTCTCTCTCTCTCTGAAGGACAAGTAGATAAAAGAGGAGGAATAACAGGAAGGAAAAGACATAAGTGAGAGAAAAGTGAATGAAGTAGGGAAAGAGAAAGAAAAGAAGGAAAAAAGAAAGGAGAGATTTTTTATTTTTCTAACGTGTCTTTTTTCTCCTTTCTATTCCCTCTTTTCTCCATACTCCATCTTCCTTTTCTATTTCTTCTTTATATCATCTCTCTCTCTCTCTCTCTCTCTCTCTCTCTCTCTCTCTCTCTCTCTCTCTCTCTCTCTCTCTCTCTCTCTCTCTCTCTCTCTCTCTCTCTCTCTCTCGAATATTTCACAGATGTGGAAAGTTATGGAAGTTAATTTTCTCTCCCATGTCAGAAAGAGAGAGAGAGAGAGAGAGAGAGAGAGAGAGAGAGAGAGAGAGAGAGAGAGAGAGAGAGAGAGAGAGAGACATATTATTCTCTCTCAGATTTATAACTTCAGGTCAAACTTATGGATTGATTGCAAGGAAGAAAACGGAAGAAGGAGGGAAGAGAAGAAAGAATGAACAGAAAACGGATACATTTTTTATGAGACACTGAGATAAAAATGACAGAATAAAATATTGGATAGAGTAGATTAATTCAGTTGTGGTGGTAGTAGTAGTAGTAGTGGTGGTGGTGATGGTATACTACTACTACTACTACCACCATCAATACAACAACTACTATTTCCACCACCACCACCACCACAACAACAACAACAACAACAACACGACCCAACAAGTCAGAACAGGTTTGAACGAATCACTTCACACACCAAAATGAATTAATACCGATACTCAAAGAAAACGAGGCGAAACAGAAAACGTAATGCATAGAAATTAAAGATTATGGAGGGAAACTGCATCAAAGGGAACAGAGAGTGAGAGAGAGTGAGAGAGAGGGAGAGAGTGAGAGGAGGGTGAGTGGGAGAGACGAGGGAAAAAAATTAATTCCTTTGATTTCCCTCTTGACCTCGTATGACCTCTGCCGTGACCTCTGTTGACCTTCGATTTATTAATTTTTTATTTCCTCGTTCATTCTTGTTTTAGTTTTTTTACTTGTGTTTTTTTTTGTTTCCTCTTTTTTCCTCTATTTCATCCTCTTTTTTTTTACTTTCATCTTTTTTTTCTTGATTATATTTTTTTCTTTCCTTTTCCTTCATTTTTATTTTTCCCTATTCTTTTCTGTTCCCTGTTTTTCTTCCACGTTTCCTTCCATTCCATCCTTGTTTTCCAGTCTAATCTTTTCCTTTTTTTCTTTTCTTTTCCCTTTTTCATGTTATTTTTTTGTCTTCGTTTTTCTATTTTAATTTTCTGTTTTCTTCTATCTTTTCCTTTTTTCTTTCCATGTTTTCTTTTCTTCATTGCCTCTTCTCGTCTCTTTCTTTCGTCTTTTCCTTCTTTTTTTCTTTTTCTTTCTTTCACTTTCTTCCCATCAATTTGAGCTTATATTTATTTCTCCTCCTCCTCCTTCTCCTCCTCCTCCTCCTCCTCCTCCTCCTCCTCCTCCTCCTCCTCTTCCTCCTCCTCCTGCTCCTCCTCCGTTTTTGATCACACGTAACACATTCACGTTTTTATCTTCCTTTCTCTCTCTCTCTCTCTCTCTCTCTCTCTCTCTCTCTCTCTCTCTCTCTCTCTCTCTCTCTCTCTCTCTCTCTCTCTCTCTCTCTCTCTCTCTCTCTCTCTCTCTCTCCTTCGTTTTTATTTATTTATTTTTACATTCTGCTCCTGTTTCCTTCCTTCGTCATCACTTTCTTTTCTACATATCTTCATTCTTCTTCCTCCTCTTCTTCCTCTTCCTCTTCCTGTTTATTTCTCTATTTCTCTTTCCTTCCCTTTCCTTTTGTCTCTCATTACCTTTCCGATTTTTTTTATCTATCCCTTTCCCTCCCTCCCTCCCTCCTCCTCCTCCTCCTCCTCCTCCTCCTCCTCCTCCTCCTCCTCCTCCTCCTCCTCCTCCTCCTCCTCCTCCTCCTCCTCCTCCTCCTCCTCCCTTTGTGTTGACATAGAACGATATAAAAAAATAATTTCTCTTTGTAAAGGACTTGAATAGTGATTTGTTTTCGAGAGAGAGAGAGAGAGAGAGAGAGAGAGAGAGAGAGAGAGAGAGAGAGAGAGAGAGAGAGAGAGAGAGAGAGAGAGGAGGGATTTAAAGGGAGAAAACCAGAAGAGGAGAAATAGAAGGATGATGGGAAGCGTAGAGGTGAGAGAGAGAGGGAGGGAGGAAGGGAGAGGGAGGAGGGGGAATGGAGGGAAATGGAAGAAGGGAGAGAAGTAGAGGGAGGGAATGGAAGGAAGATGGAAGGAAAAGGAGAGAAGGATGGGAGGATGGAGAAGAGAGAGGAGGAGGAGGGAGATAAAGAAGGTGAGAAGGAAGAGAAAGACGAAGACATGAATAATAAGAAAAAGGGAAAAGAAGGAAGAGAAGAGAGAAAGGAAGAGAATAGAGAAAGGGAGAGAAGAGAGGGAATGAGGGAGGAGAGAGGAAGGAAGGAAGAAGATAGCCCTTGTTGTATCTAGCATTTACCTCCCACTCGCTCCCTTCCTCCTCCTCCTCCTCCTCCTCCTCCTCCTCCTCCTCCTCCTCCTCCTCCTCCTCCTCCTCCTCCTCCTCCTCCTCCTCCTCCTCCTCCTCCTCTTCTCTACCCCCCTCTTTTATTTGCTGTTCATTGTTATTATTCACGCATTCATAGAAACTGTACCGGGTAATCACACACACACACACACACACACACACACACACACACACACACACACACACACACACACACACAGTAAGAGTTTGTTTTTCTGTATCGTTGGTTTTATTTATTTATTTTTTTTCTCTGCGAATATTTTATTTTTATTTGTTTTTTTGTGTTATTTTCTCTCTCTCTCTCTCTCTCTCTCTCTCTCTCTCTCTCTCTCTCTCTCTCTCTCTCTCTCTCTCTCTCTCTCTCTCTCTCTCATCAATCTTACATTTTCTTCTATATTTCTCTTTTTCTTTCAAACTTTCTTTACTCTCTCTAACTTTATTTCCTTTTTTTAATATATTATTTCATTTCTCTCTCAAATCTGATTCACAGTTTTCCTAATTTTCCTAATTCAACTTTCATATTGCTTATTTTTTCCTTCTTCTTTTCTTCTTTCCTCTCTAATTTGTCTCCTGTATCTTCTCTTTTATCTTTTATTTAATTCTTTTCTTTTTTCTTCCTTTTTTCTCAACTTTTATAAGGCTTTTTTCTTTTTCTTCTTTCTTTTACTAATTTGTTTCGTCTTTCTCTTCTTTTATCTTTTAGTTAATTCTTTTCTTCTTTTTCATTCCTTTTTTTTCTCCTCAACTTTCATGTTTTTTTTTCTTATTTTCTCACTAATTTGTCTCTTGTCTCTTTTCCTCTTTTACTTGATATATTTTTCCTTCCTTTTTTATTTTTATTTTCATTTTCTTCTTCCCCAATTTTCCTGATACATGTCTTTCCTATACTTTTTTCCTTTTTCCTTTCTTTTTTGTTTCCTTTTTCTGCTTTTCTTCTCTTTTTTTTTTTGCTTATTTTCTCCTTTTCATTTAATTCGTTGTTATTTTTCATTTCTTCTCTTTAAACTTCATAATACGTGACTCTCCTTCTTCTTTTATTCTTTCTCCTTAATTTGTCTCGTCTTTCTATTCCTTTATCTTCCACTTCCTTGTTTTCTTTTCTTCGTCTTTGTTCTTCATATTCGTTTTTCTTTTTCTTTCGTTCTTTTTCTTTCTTTTTATTATTTTCATGTATTAACTTGTCTCTTTATTTTTTTTCTTTTTCACTTAAACTCTCTCTCTCTCTCTCTCTCTCTCTCTCTCTCTCTCTCTCTCTCTCTCTCTCTCTCTCTCTCTCTCTCTCTCTCTCTCTCTCTCTATTTTTATCCACCTTAAAGATGAGATATTTTTAAATATTTACGCATTTTCTTTACTTTCCCTCCCTCTTCCTCCATCTCTCCCTTCCTTCCTCCCTCCCTCCCTCCCTTTCTTTCTTTTTCACTTTTCCTATCACATCTTCCTTATTATTCTTTCTCTCTCTCTCTCTCTCTCTCTCTCTCTCTCTCTCTCTCTCTCTCTCTCTCTCTCTCTCTCTCTCTCTCTCTCTCTCTCTCTCTCTCTCTCACCTTGCCTTTTTTCTCCTTTCAACTTATTCTCACGTTTTTTTCCCCCCTCCTCTCCCTTCCACTCTCCCTTCTCCCTCCCTTTCCCTCCCTCTTCCTCCTAATCACCCAGTCAAGGGAAGAAGAAAAATATGAATTAGCTAATCAAGAAAGGCATGAGGGGAGATGTTTACGAAGGTTTCTCTCTCTCTCTCTCTCTCTCTCTCTCTCTCTCTCTCTCTCTCTCTCTCTCTCTCTCTCTCTCTCTCTCTCTCTCTCTCTCTCTGTTTTTTTCATCCAATATAGTTTAAACTTCCAGAGAGAGAGAGAGAGAGAGAGAGAGAGAGAGAGAGAGAGAGAGAGAGAGAGAGAGAGAGAGAGAGAGAGAGATCTTCACACAATTTCTTCAAGACCTTCAAAGAATTTTTTCCCTTCCTTTTCTTTTCCCTTTTATTTTTTTCCTTCTTTTTTTCCTTTCATGCCTTCGTATTTATCTTCTTTCTTTCTCTTTATTAAATTTCCTCCTTAGTTTTCCTTCCTCCATTGACAGGTAAATCCAATCAGGTGTGTGTGTGTGTGTGTGTGTGTGTGTGTGTGTGTGTGTGTGTGTGTGTGTGTCTGTCTGTCTGTCTGTCTGTCTGTCTGTCTGTCTTTATCTTTCCGTCTGTCTGTTTGTCTATCTTTCAGTCTGTTTTTAATCTTCCTCCTCCTCCTCCTCCTCCTCCTCCTCCTCCTCCTCCTCCTCCTCCTCCTCCTCCTCCTCCTCCTCCTCCTCCTTCTTTTCCTCCTCCACATTTTATCTCTCTTCTTCTTTTTTGAGTTATTTCTCTTCCAGCTCCTTCACCTCCTCCTCCTCCTCCTCCTCCTCCTCCTCCTCCTCCTCTTTCTCCTCCTTTTTCTTCTTTCTTCTCCTCCACTTCTTTGTTTCTTTTACCATTCCTTTCCTTTCCTTCATCACCCTCCTCCTCCTCCTCCTCCTCCTCCTCTTTATTGATCTTCAGTTACTCTTCCTCCTCCTTCTTCTCCTCCTTCATCCTTCATCACCACTGTTCTCAATCACCCTTTGGACTTATCCCTCCTCCTCCTCCTCCATACCCCTACTCCTCCTTCTCTTCCCCCCGTCCTCCCCCTCCCCCTCCCCCCTCAAGGACCAAATCACCATACTAAACAGGCCAATTAAGTCTTCGATAAACAGGAACTAAAATCTACGTCAACTTTTTTCCCTAAAGTTTCCCCGAGAAGTCCTACAGGATATTACGACCTTTAATCTTTCCTTCCTTCCTTCCTTCCTTCCTTTCTTCCTTCCTTCCTTCTTTATTTACTTTCTTCCTTCATTTATTTAAATTATCTTGTTTTCTTATTTTTGTTCTTTTTCTTTTTCTTATTTCTTTCCTCTTTATTTCCCTTTATTTTCTTCCTTCCTTTTCTTCCTTAGTTGCTAAATTTCCTACTTACTTATTTTTTTCCTTGTATTTATTTGTTTTTTTTTTCTTGTGGTCTTCATTTTTTCCTCTTTTATTTCTTGTTATTGTCTTTCCTTCCATTCTTCTTTTCTTCCTTTCTTCCTTCCTTCATGTACTTAGATTGCTTCTTTTCCGTTTTCTATTCTTTCTGGTCCTCCTTATTCCTTATTTTCTTTATGTTCTCCTTCCTTCCTTCCTTCCTTCCTTCCTTCCTTCATTCATTCTTTTATGTATTTCATTCGATTTTTTTTATTTTCTATTTGTTTTTTCTAGCCAGTTTATTTCCTCTTATTATTCCCCATTTTCTTTCCTTCCTTCCTTCCTTCCCTCCCTCCCTCCCTCCCTCCCTCCCTCCCTCCCTCCCAGCTTTAATGACCTCAGGTTAAAGCCTAAATAAGCTGTAATGAAGGAGTGATTGATTCCTTCTATTCCTCCTTCCTTCTTAATTCTCTCGAGGGAAAGAAGGAAGGGAGAGAACGAAGAAGGGAAGAACGGAAGGAGGGAGGAAAAAGTGCAAAAAAAAGGAGAGGATGAAGGAAGGAGAATGGACACAAATTAAAGAGGTGAAGGGAGGAAGAAGGGAAGAAATAAA
>NC_087187.1:4740000-4757500 GCF_035594125.1 Scylla paramamosain
TCTTTTATATTTCCCCCTCCTCCTTTCATCATCAATTTCCTCCTCCTCCTTCTCCTCTTCTTCTTCCTCCTCTTTTTCCTCATTCCATCCTTCACCATTTTCTGTCTTTCATCCTTCATTCATCTTTACGTTTTCTTTTATATCTTAGCACCCATTCTATTTTCTTTATCCCGTTTTCTTCCCCTCCGGCCTTCCCTTCTTCATTGATGTAGGTAAATAGCTTCCTTCTCCCTCCTTCCTTCCTTCCTTCCTTTTTTCCTTCATTCCTTAAAAGATACAAACGAGATATATATAAGCGGATACTTTAGACATTTCAGTAAAGAATATTTATGTTTCCCCTTAATATAGATGAATGAAGGAAGGGAGGGAAGGAGGGAGGGTGGGAGGGAAGGAAGGAGGGAAGGAGGGAGCTGAGGAAGACGGATGTAGGATATTGTTTGAGACTGTGACGGAGATACCTACATACATTCTTACTTCTTTCTTTTCCTTCACTTTCCTTCAGTTTCTCTTCTTTATTCTTTTCAGTTCGTTGTCTTTCTCTTCTTTTTCGTTTTTTTTTTCGCTTTGTGTTGCTTCCTTTCTTTCTTTCTTTCTTTCTTTTTGTCTCGTTCTGTGTTTTTTTCTTTTTTTCTTTCTTCTTTTTTTCTTTCTTTCTGTCCGTCTTTCTTCCATTTTATCATTCCTTCCTTTCTTTCTTTCTTCCTTTCTTTCTTTTTCTTTCTTTCCATTCTTACGTTATTTTCTTTCTTTCTGTCCGGCTTTCTTCCATTTTTCATCCTTTCCTTCCTTCCTTCCTTCCTTTCTTTTTCTTTCCTCCTTTCTTTTCTTTCCTTCTTTCCATTCTTCCGTTATTTCCTTATTTTCCCCGCTTTATTCTTCGTTTTCCTTCTTCCATCTTCTTTCCTTCCTTCCTTCCTTCTTGAACACTCACTAAACTTCCATTTTTCCTTTCTTCTTTCTTAATTATCCGTCCAGTTTCATCTTCATACTGTATCTCTCTTTCCCATTATTATTTCTTCATTCATTATACCTTCATTATCTTTCCTTCCTTCCTTCCTTCCTTCCTTCCTTCCTTCCTTGCTTAGTTTCTTGATTTCCAGCTTAAACACTTCCTTCACGCCTCCCTTTCTCCTCCTTTCCTTAATTACTTCCTTCCTTCCTTCCCTCATTCCTATTGTCTTCTCTCCTTCATCTTGCTCACAATGAAGGAGAGGAATGGAGATAAGGAGATGGTGAAGGAATAAAGGAAAGGAGGAAGGATGGAGAGAATATTGCTTCCTAATCCTACTCCAGCTCTCTCTCTCTCTCTCTCTCTCTCTCTCTCTCTCTCTCTCTCTCTCTCTCTCTCTCTCTCTCTCTCTCTCTCTCTCTCTCTCTCTCTCTCTCTCTCTCTCTCTCAAAAGTAGAAAAGTAGTAAAGGTTAATTTATCGAAAATCACTGAAGCGAGAGAGAGAGAGAGAGAGAGAGAGAGAGAGAGAGAGAGAGAGAGAGAGAGAGAGAGAGAGAGAGTTCAAGCATTTACGGACAGTCTGATCCGCTATTGACATAGACTCGTACGTCTCTCTCTCTCTCTCTCTCTCTCTCTCTCTCTCTCTCTCTCTCTCTCTCTCTCTCTCTCTCTCTCTCTCTCTCTCTCTCTCTCTCTCTCTCTCTCTCTCTGCATGTGTATTAATCTCAATGAAATAATCTCAAAATAAACAAGTAAAATAATAATAATAATAATAATAATAATAATAGTAATAATAATAATAATAATAATAATAATAATAATAATAATAATAATAATGACAATAATTAAGATTCATACCTGTAATTCCTGTACTTCCTGACCTCGCCCACCCACACCTGTCTTCCGGTGACATGAAGTTAATTGCATTTCATCCCCTCTGCCTCCTAATGACCGCGTGACACTTATTGCTTCATTTGACTAACGCTACGATTTTGCTCACCCACGGTAAAACTGAACACACGGGAAGACTGAAATACAAAGACTGAAACGGAAAGACTGAAACTGCTCTATTAACCCTTTAACTCCTACTTGCTACATCTTTAATCACAAACTACTCAGGTACTTTTTTTCTTCTACAGTCACGTCTAAATATTATATAGGTCAGATATTAGAAAGCTATTTTGATCTTATATTCCTGGAAGTGATTGAAAAAGGCCCTGTACTTCGCTTTAATGCTGTGAAGTGTTGGGTGACTTTGTATTACATAAGCCACACACTACAAAGCTATTTTAAATCTCTTTCTTATATTCTGCAAGTGGTTGAAAGAGGTCTTGTATTGTGCCTTAGTGCTGTGAAGTGTTGGGTGTCTCTGCATTACATAAGCCACACACTACAAAGCTATTTTAAATCTCTTTTTTATATTCTGCAAGTGGTTGAAAGAGGTCTTCTATTGTGCCTTGGTGCTGTGAAGTGTTGGGTGTCGCTGTGTAAAAGTTAATTAATCTCTTTTCCGCTACAGGTGTGTCTGGAAGGGGAGGTGGACATGGGTAATGAAATGCGGCAATCTTGGGCCGTAGAGTTTCAATGTGGATTTTTTTAAATATTTCGGTGTTTTACTTCTGTAACTTCTAACGGGTTTTCAAAGTTTTGTGGTGATGGTTTTGAAGGAGGTACTCTGATGTATAAGGAAGTGAAGTGTGGTAGGGTCGAACCATTCACTTTTCACACTGGATTCTCAAATTTGTGTGTGGTCTGTCTTTACACCTGTCTTATTTACTTGCTTGTATTCCTTTATTCTTTGCCTTTCTTCTGCCATCATTCTCTTCTCCTTTCGTACTTGTCTTCCTACCTTCCTTCCCTCTTTCTTTTTCTCTTTCCTTCCTTCCTTCCTTCCTTACTGAATTTCTTACTAATCTTCCTTTTTCCTTCTTTCTGAAATATTTGAAGGGCCTCTTAAAGAAAAAGAAGAATAGTGAAATGTACATGTAGCACAGTTGTATACTTAATTTCAACCTAAACAAAAGAAAACAAAAAGAAAAACAGAATGCGTACCCTCCGGGATTCGAACTCAGGACCTTGGGATTGGGAGTCGAGCAGCGTGACCACTGAGCCACGGGGACGTCTTGGCGTGGCGGTGCCTCTGTTTGGGTAAGGCGGGCACCCTCGCTAGGGCTGCTGATTGAAGCCTGATTGGATTGTGTGCTTCACTGCGACCAAGCATGAGAGAGAGAGAGAGAGAGAGAGAGAGAGAGAGAGAGAGAGAGAGAGAGAGAGAGAGAGAGAGAGAGAGAGACTACACAAAGCTAATATTCTATACAAGGTGGTTCGTCTCTAATCCTATATACGAGAGAGAGAGAGAGAGAGAGAGAGAGAGAGAGAGAGAGAGAGAGAGAGAGAGAGAGAGAGAGAGAGAGAGAGAAATCGTTATTATACAAAATTTTAAAAGAAACATGCAAATGCGAAATGTAAACAAGAAAATCTATAAGAAGAAAGGAAGAAAAAGAAAAAAACAAAGAGAGAGAGAGAGAGAGAGAGAGAGAGAGAGAGAGAGAGAGAGAGAGAGAGAGAGAGAGAGAGAGAGAGAACATGGCCAACCAAAATAGAGACCGAACAACTGTAAATACTGAAAGACAAACCAAAAATATAAAAGTAAAAGAAATAAAAAAATAAACAGCAGAGTGAAAAAAGAGAAAAATAAATGATGGTGACAAAGAAAACGGGGAAGTATGCCAGAGAAAAAAGAAAACGGAAGAATTGTCAAAGAAAACGAGATACTAATGATTGCCTCACTTTTCACTTCACTTAACTTTCCGCTTCGGTGCATTAAACTTTTTTCCCCCCTCTTTTTTCCCCTCGGCAGCGATGGAAAGCAGGCTCCAGTTTTCCTCCCTTTTTTCCTTATTTTTCTTCGACTTTTTCCCCGAAGTTTCCCTTTTTAGACGCGAGAATGTGAGTGGGTGGTTTTGCTTTCTCTCTCTCTCTCTCTCTCTCTCTCTCTCTCTCTCTCTCTCTCTCTCTCTCTCTCTCTCTCTCTCTCTCTCTCTCTCTCTCTCTCTCTCGCTTTTTTTCCTCTTTCCTTCGCTTTGTCTTGTTCTTTTTCCTTCTCCATTCTTTCCCTCCCATGATGCTACTGGTCCTCCTCCTCCTCCTCCTCCTCCTCCTCCTCCTCCTCCTCCTCCTCCTCCTCCTCCTTCTCCTCCTTCTCCTCCTTCTTTTGCTGTTGTTGTTGTTGTTGTTGTTGTTGTTGTTGTTGTTGTTGTTGTTACTTATTATTTTTCTCTCTTCCTCCATCTCTTTTTTCTCCTTTTCTCTTCTTCTTCTTCTTCTTCTTCTTCTTCTTCTCCTTCTTCTCCTCCTTCTCCTCCTTCTCCTTCTCCTTCTCCTCCTTTTCCTTTTCCTTTTCCTTCTTCTTCTTCTTCTTCTTCTTCTTCTTCTTCTTCTTCTTCTTCTTCTTCTTCTTCTTCTTCTTTGTCTTTGTTATTATAATCTTTATCTTCAAGTGTAAAAAGAAAAGAGGAAAAAAAAAGTGTTGCCAATATCCTTTTAGTACAAGTCGTTCTTTTATTCAGAAAGTGGCAGATATTTCTAAAAACTGCATAGGAATCCCACTATTTGTCCATTCTTTCCATTTCTTTTTTTCCATTTTTCCCTTTATTTTTACCGTCAGTTTTACTTTTTTTTTTTAGGTTTCTCTCTTTTTTTTTTATTGAAGGCACAATGCTGAGTTGGCAACACTGATGACCTTTTCAATGATATGATCTTTTTTTTATTTTATTTTGTTTTTGGCAGGGCTCAGTTTTTATTATTTTTTTATTGTTGTTGTTGTTGTTGTTGTTGTTGTTGTTGTTGCTGCTTCACGCCAGAAAGAATTCAAACATTGTATGGGTTTTCATTTCAATTTCCTATTTTGTCCATTCATTTCTCAATTTTTTGTTTGGTTTGTTTGTTTTTTCTCTCGGATTTTTTTTTTTTTTTTCATTTTCACTGTTTATTCATCCGTGTAAAAAAATGTATGTGTTCTTTGTCTCTCCATTTTGTTTAGTTTATTTTCAGATTACCATTTTTACTTTTGTTTTATTTATTTATTTTTATTTTTTTGTGGTGGTTGAAAGAAGGAATGTTGAGGTTTCCATGGTACCTTTTTTTCCATTTTTTTCCCTCTTTTTTTTTTTTTATACTAGTGATGCAACGGGTGTCTTTTTTCCCTATGTATATATATTTCCTACCATGTGTGTGTGTGAGAGAGAGAGAGAGAGAGAGAGAGAGAGAGAGAGAGAGAGAGAGAGAGAGAGAGAGAGAGAGAGAGAGAGAAAGAGAGTAAAAATACCATTATATAATTACCTCATGAAACTAATTATTATCTTTTCTTTCCCCAGGTGTGTACAAACCATAGGAAAAAAAAAACACAAGGTAACGTAGACACAGATTTTCCTTTCCCTTCCTCTCACTTTTTCCCTTCCCCTTTTTTTCCCCCTTTGGTGTAAGATAACATAATATAAAGCCAAGCTGCAAAAAGCCAGTAGGCCTATTCGTGGCAGCCTCTGAAAATTCAAACACATTTTTCATTTTCCTTTCTGTATTTTTTCTTTTTTTTCGTTTTTCTCTTCCTTTTTCTTTTTTTTTTTTTTTTTTTTTGATAAGTATGCCATAATATTTTTTTAGGAGAATGACAAGAGCAGTAATTTTATGGAGGGAGGAGTAAGAAGAGAAGAGAGGGAGATGAAACGAGAGAAGAGGAGAGGAGGAGGAGGAGGAGAACGAGGAGGAAGAAGAGGAGGAAGAGAGGAACAGTATATGCTTACAGTGAAGGGGAAGTGGAGGAAGGTGTGGAATATAACGATAGAAGGGGGAAGCAGGAAAAGGAGAGTAAAAACGTAGGAAAGAAAATGGAAAAGCGGGAAAGAGGAAGAGGGGAAAGAGGAACAGATGAGAATGTGATGGAAGGGAGTGGAGGGAAAGAAAAGAAGATTAAAGGAAGGGAGAGAGGAGGAAAAGAGAAGGAAATGAAAGGAAGAGACGGAGAGAGAGAGAGAGAGAGAGAGAGAGAGAGAGAGAGAGAGAGAGAGAGAGAGAGAGAGAGAGGAAAAGTGACTGGTATGTAATTTACTGGTGTACTAGACTGTGTGTGTGTGTGTGTGTGTGTGTGTGTGTGTATGTGTGTGTGTGCGTGCGCGTGGACACAGAATCACGGGTACAATTGCACAACCAAATGTCCGTTTTCTTTGCATGAGATTTTCAAGCCAAAAAAAGGAGGGGGCACTAGGCTATTAATTAACCTCTCTCTCTCTCTCTCTCTCTCTCTCTCTCTCTCTCTCTCTCTCTCTCTCTCTCTCTCTCTCTCTCTCTCTCTCTCTCTCTCAGCCCTTCTCATCTTACCTCTTCTTTACTTCCTTCTTCTCCTGCTCCTCTTCCTCTTCCTCTTCCTCTTCCTCTTCCTCTATCGAATCCCACAAGTCGGTCAAGGCACATGAACGCAATTATCCTTCCTCATAACCCAGGAGGAAGAGGAGGAGGAGGAGGAGGAGGAGGAAGAAGAAGGAAGACGAAGATTAGGAGCTGGACGACGAAGAAGAGAGGAGGAAGAGGAGGACGAAGAAGGCGAAGATGAGGAGGAGGAGAAGGAGAAGGAAGACGAAAAAGGAGGAGGAGGAAGACGAAGAAGAAAGCAGGAGGAAGAAGAAGATGAAAACAAGCAGGAGGATAAGGAAGAAGAGAGGAAAGAGGACGACACACACACACACACACACACACACACACACGCGAGCAGAAGGAGAGATGGAAGGAAGGAATGGAAAGAAGGAAGAAAGGAGGGAAGGGAGGGAGGGAAGGAGGGAGGAGTACCTTAAGTTTCTCTCCTTCTCTCCATCAATACTTGTCACCTTAACACAGTACACTCCAGATTTACACTAAAACACTTCTCTCTCTCTCCTTCCCTCCTTCCTTCCTTTCCTCCCTCCTTCCTCCTTTCCTTCTTCTCATTTTTCTTTCCCTCCTTTCTTAATTTTTTTCTCACTTTCCTTCCTCCCCTTCTTTTTCTTTCTTTTCTTACCTTTCCCTCCTTTCTTCATTCTTTTCCTTTTCCCAATCCTTCCCTCTCTCTTTTCCTCCTCCTCTTTCCTTCTCTTGTCCTTCTCTTCCTATCTCCATTCCTTTTTCTCACTTTCTTTTCCTTATTCTTGCTTTTCTCTCTCTTTCCCTCTCTCCTTTTCTCCCTCTTTCCCTCTCTCCTTCTCTCCTTCTCTCTCTTTCTTTCTTTCTTCTTCAGTCTTAATTCCCCAGTATCTCCATTCTGTTTTTTTTTTTCTCTCTTTTCTTCAACCCTTCTGTTACTCTCATAACCTTTATTATCTTTCCTTCCTCATTCATCCTTCTCTCCTTCTCTATCTCCTCTTTCCTTCCCTATCTTCATTCTTTCTCTTAAGTTTATTTTTCCTCTCACTTTCTCTTCTTATAATTCTGTCATCTCCTCAATTTCTTCCTTATCACCTTCTTTTCCTTCTTCATTTCCCTCGTCCTCTCTTCTTTTCTCTTCCATATAATTTGTTTTCCTCTCGCTTCCTACCCTTTTCTCTTTCTCTTTTTTATTTCCTTTCTCCAGTTTTTCTCATTCCTTACTATATTGCATCTTTCCCTTCTTTCCTTCTTTATTTCCCTTTCTTCCCCATGTCGTGCTATTTACTTCCTTCCCTTCCTTCATCACAACTTTCTTTCGATCTTTGTCTTCATTTATTTATTTATTCTTATTTTTTTCCTCTTCATTCTCTTCCTTTCATTATTTCTTTCCATCCAGTGACAACACGGCTCTGCTACCTGTCCCAGTCAGTAAGTCAGTCAGTTAGTCAGTCAGTCAGTCAGTTATCAAGCTAGTTAGGCAGTTTTTCAGCCAGTCAGTCAGTTTGCCAGTCAGTTAGCTAGTCAGTCAGCCAGTCAGTCAGCTAGTCAGTCAGTCAGTCAGTCAGTCAGTCAGTCAATAACTTAATCACTCACTCAGTTACTCAGCCAGTCAGTCGCTCAGTCAGTCAGCCAATAAGTCACCCATTCCATCAGTCAGCCAGTCAGCCAGCCAGTCAGCCAGCCAGTCAGCCAGCCAGCCAGCCAGCCAGCGAGGGAAGGCGCGTGGCAGCAGTCGGAGTGTCTACAAAGCGTTCCTCAAAGTCTTCGCCAGTAAAAATCCGTGAAATTGCAGCGATGGAAGAAAAGAGATTATTAGACATTACTGCAGTGAGAGAGAGAGAGAGAGAGAGAGAGAGAGAGAGAGAGAGAGAGAGAGAGAGAGAGAGAGAGAGAGAGACTTACATGACAACCGGAAACATAGGCACAGAAAATGAATTAAAAATGTGAATACCGTAAAAGTGACCAGAGAGAGAGAGAGAGAGAGAGAGAGAGAGAGAGAGAGAGAGAGAGAGAGAGAGAGAGAGAGAGAGAGAGAGAGTTTTTGTCCCTGTGAACAGTAAATAGATTTTAATGGATATTATCTTTTGTTTAGGCGAACCGACTAAGCTCTCTCTCTCTCTCTCTCTCTCTCTCTCTCTCTCTCTCTCTCTCTCTCTCTCTCTCTCTCTCTCTCTCTCATTGTCACTCTTTTATATTCCGCTACGTATACCCTTATCTTCCTTCCTCCCATTCTTCCCCTTCCTTCCCTCCCTCCCTCCCTTCTCCCTTCCTTCCTTCCCTCCTTCCCTCCATCACCTTTACCTCCAAAACACCCTCTTTCACCTTGTCTTCCTCCCTCTCTTATCATCAAAAGCTGTTATATTCCCTCCCCACCTTTCCTCCCCATCCCTTCCCTCCCTCCCTCCCTTTCCTCCCTCCCTCCCTTCCCTCCACATAAACAAAACTGGAACGTATAAGTATTTGGTATTGAATATTTTATCGTTTTATTCATTTCTACATAGGATTCTCGCCCTTACCTCCCTTCTCTCTCTTTCTCTCCCTCTCTCTCTCTCTCTCCCTCTCTCTCTCTCTCTCCATCCCTTCCCTCCTCTCCCCTCTAAGTTACCTGCGTGAGGGGTAAGGGGGGCAGGAAAACAGGTGTGTATCTCTTACCTGCGAAGGGAGGGAGGGAGGGAGAGGGAGGAAGAGGGGCAAGGGTGAGAGGGAGAGGAGAGAGAAAGAGAGAGAGAGAGGGGAGTAAAGTAAAAACAGAGGCCGTGGTTATTCTAGTGGATGAGAGAGAGAGAGAGAGAGAGAGAGAGAGAGAGAGAGAGAGAGAGAGAGAGAGAGAGAGAGAGATCTTTTCTCCCAGAAGGTAGAGAGGGAGGTAGGAAGAAGAAAAGGAGGAAATAGATCGAGGGAGAGGAAGAGGGAGAGAGTGACAGAGAAAGGGAAAAGGGAGAGAGAAGGAAAAGAATTATAAACGGAAGAAAGGGAGAGGAGGAAAAGAGTTGATGGGGAAGGAGGGAAAAGATGAGAGAGAGAGAGAGAGAGAGAGAGAGAGAGAGAGAGAGAGAGAGAGAGAGAGAGAGAGAGAGAGAGAGAGAGAGAGAGACACCTATATTTTTCCTTTCCTTTCATTATTTCTCGTTTTTACCTAAATTTTTGATCCTCACATTCACATATATTTTTTAAAGAGAATTTGAGCTATCTTTAATTTTTTTTTCACTTTTTTTAATCGTGTTTTTTTTTTTTTAGGTGGCTGTCAAAAGTCTCGTTTTCTGTGAGATCCTGTTTCCCATTTTCTTTAGTAGTATTTTCCTGCGTCATGAATTTACGTTTTCTCTTCGTCCGTTTTCTGAGAGTCAATATTTGATGGGGCCGACTTAAAACTCTCTCTCTCTCTCTCTCTCTCTCTCTCTCTCTCTCTCTCTCTCTCTCTCTCTCTCTCTCTCTCTCTCTCTCTCTCTCTCTCTCTCTCTCTCTCTCTGACCATCCTTTCGTGTGTGTGTGTGTGTGTGTGTGTGTGTGTGTGTGTGTGTGTGTGTGTGTGTGTGTGTGTGTGTGTGTGTGTGTGTGTGTGTGTGTGTGTGTGTGTGTGTGTGTAAGATTTATGTAAGGCGTGTGCGGAATGCATGAAGGAGCAACCACGTACACATGTAAACCAGGAAGATAAACATGCACACACACACACACACACACACACACACACACAAACACACACATGCACACGCACACACACACACACACACACACACACACACACACACACACACACACACACCAGTAAAATTCACTTATAGAACATCATGGAAGGGTGTGTGTGTGTGTGTGTGTGTGTGTGTGTGTGTGTGTGTGTGTGTGTGTAAGATAGTAAGATTATTTTTGTCCTTTTCCTCCTTCCTCCTCCTCCTCCTCCTCCTCCTCCTCCTCCTCCTCCTCCTCCTCCTCCTCCTCCTCCTCCTCCTCCTCCTCCTCCTCCTCTTCCTCCTCCTCTTCCTGCTTCTTCTTCCTTTGCATAACATTCCGTCGGAGATTGAATGTTAATGGAGACAGGGAAGAAGGAAATGGAGGAGGAAGAAGAGAAAGAGGAAGAGAAGGAGGAGGAGGAGGAGGAGGAGGAGGAGGAGGAGGAGGAAGATATATAGCGAATTACTCGTAAAGTAGAAATAAACGTGCACGCACACACACACACACACACACACACACACACACACACACACACACACACACACACACACACACACACACACACACACACACACACACACACACACACACACACACACATTTTGGAGTCAGGAAATAAAAAAGAAAAAAAGGAAAATATGAAAACTGGACCAAAAATTATCATAAACTTGTACTTTCTTTTCTGGTTTTATTTTGAGTTCAAAATTTGTAGGTAAATATCTCTCTCTCTCTCTCTCTCTCTCTCTCTCTCTCTCTCTCTCTCTCTCTCTCTCTCTCTCTCTCTCTCTCTCTCTCTCTCTCTCTCTCTCTCATATCTTTTTTTTTGTTTATTTAGTCTTCCTCTTCCTCTTCTATTTTTCCTCCTCCATTTTTTCTTCACCTTTTGTTCCTTTCTATTGTTTTCCTCTTTTTTCCTGCATTTTTTCCCTCCTTCCTTCGTTTGATGTACTTTTAGCTTTCCTTCTCCATCTTTCCTGTTTCCTTCTTTTATTTCTGTTTGCTTTCTCTTGTTTCCGTGTATTTATTTTATCCCATCCTCTTCTCTCTCTTTTACTCATCTTTTATTTTATTTTCTGTTCTCTTGTTTCTCTCCTTTTTCCCTTTCATTCATCTTTTTTTTTTTTATTCCTTGCATTCCTCTCCTCTCCTCATGTTTCCTCTTTCCTCGCAGGTTTCCTCTTCCTTATCCTGTATATTTTTCCTTTTCCTTATTGTTCGTCTCTCTCTCTCTCTCTCTCTCTCTCTCTCTCTCTCTCTCTCTCTCTCTCTCTCTCTCTCTCTCTCTCTCTCTCTCTCTCTCTCTCTCTCTCTCTCTCTTTCTCTCTTTTCGTTAAATTAATTATCATCTTTCTCTTTGTTGTCCCTCCTTTCTCTTTACCCATTCTTCCTCTTTCTTCCTCCTCTCTCATATTCCTCCTCTTTCTCTCCCATTTTCCTCCACTTCTCCTTTCGTCGCCCTCCTCCTCCGTTTTCTTACTTCTCCATATTTCTTCTCTTCCCCTTTCGTCTTGCTTCTCTTCATTTTTCTCTGTTTTTCTGTGTTCCTCCTCTTCCCCTTTCGTTCACCTTGTCTTTTCTTTCTTCCTCTCCCATATTCCTCCTCTTCCCTTTCGTCATCCCCCTGTTTCTCTTTCTTCCACTTTCATATTCTTCCTCTTCCCCTTTCGTTCTCCTGCTCCTCCCCTTCTCCTTTGTAACTTTCTCGCATTCCTTCTCTTC
This sequence comes from Scylla paramamosain, assembly GCF_035594125.1. Taxonomy (NCBI): domain Eukaryota; kingdom Metazoa; phylum Arthropoda; class Malacostraca; order Decapoda; family Portunidae; genus Scylla; species Scylla paramamosain. Next base: position 4,751,733 of record NC_087187.1, read on the forward strand.
CCTTTTCATCCTATTGCTCCTCTTCCTCCTCTTCCTCCTCCTCCTCTTTCTTCCTCTTTTTGTTATCTAAGCTTCCCCTCTGTCCCTCTCCCCTCGTTTTCCTTTCACCTGAGGGCTGCAGGTGTGGTACGAGATGACAGGTGTGGTAATTAGTGTTTCTTGCAGGTGTGTGTGTGTGTGTGTGTATGTATGTGTGTCTGTGTGTGTTCTTGTTTTGATAGCTAAAGTTGTTTTGTTTGAGAATCTGTCTTTCCATCTACCTGTCTGTCTGTCTATCAGTCAGTCTGTCAATTTGTGTTACTTTCTCTAAGACTTGCTGTGTTGCTGTGTTGATCTGCTTGTGTTGCAGGGGAGTGTTGGGGAGTGCTGGGTTTGGTAGTGGTGGTGGTGGTAGTGGTGGTGGTAATGGTGATGGTGGTGATAGAGACTGAGGTAATAACGACAATGATGATGAAGGCTGTGATGATGATAGTGGTGGTGATGGTGGTGGTGGTGGTGGTGGTGGTGGTGGCTGGAATTGTCTGGAACTGCTTGACTGATGGAATGAATAAAGGAGTTAAGATGCTGAGTAAGTTAAAGGAGTAATTCAAGAACTGACTGATTTGCACGTCCGCCATTAGACTGATTAACTGGAAGACTAAACTGCTAGATGACTAAGAAACCTCGCTGACTGACTGATTAACTGACTGATAAACTGAATACCTAATATATTGACTGACTGACTGACTGACAAACTGAATACCTAATATGTTGACTCACTGACTGACTGACAAACTGACTGACTGACTGAAGGTTTACTGAAAGACTGACTGAGTGATTGCCTATCTTACTGACTGACTGAAAGACTGACCTACCAATTGATTGACTTACCCCATTGATTAATTGACAGACTAATAAGTAGCTAATTAACGTATTGACAGACTGTGTAACTACCTAAATGTTTAACGGACCATTTGGCTAACTATTGATTAACTAGGTAATAACCAACTAACTGCTTAAATAAGTTACTGATTTCCTGACCAACTAATAACTAATTGAATGACTACATGACTAACTGACTGATTGACTGACCTGATATCCTGACCAACTAAATAACTAATTGATTGAATACATAACTTACTATCTGGCTGACTGACTGACTGACTGGCTGGCTGGCTGGTTGGCTGGCTGGCTGGCTGACTGGCTGGCTGGCTGGTTGGCTGACTGACTGACTGACTGACTGGCTGGCTGGCTGGCTGGTTGATTGGCTGGTTGGCTGGCTGACTGACTGACTGGCTGGCTGGCTGGTTGGCTGGCTGGCTGGTTGGCTGGCTGGTTGGCTGGCTGGCTGAGTGACTGACTGACTGACTGACTGACTGACTGACTGACTGACCGGCCTCTCGTAAGGGTAATGACATGCACTTCTCTTAAGGTCACTTTTATTACAAAAATACTCCTTCTACAAAAGTACAGTACAAAAATACGGTAACATTTAGAACACTTGTCGAGGGTTTCCTACTGACCAGTCATTAACATTATCAATTAGTATTATTATTATTATTTATTATTATTATTAATTATTATTATTATTATTTAGTATTATTATTTAGTATTTAACATTAGAACATCACACCTTGACCAGATATTATTAATTACCTTGAACCTTGCTTTGACCTGTTTGTGTGTGCGCGTGTGGTTGTGGTTGTGGTTGTTGTTGTTGTTGTTGTTGTTGTTGTTTAGCTCTTTTTCGTTTTTTGAAGTTATTTTTTTGTGTTGGTCTTATTCTTATTGTTGTTGTTGTTGTTGTTGTTGTTGTTGTTGTTGTTGTATCATCATAATCATTATTAGTGTTATTATTCAGTATTATAATTATTCAACTTTATTATTATTATTATTATTATTTTATTATTCTTATTATTATTATTATTATTATTATTACCATCATCACCATCACCATCATCATCACCAGCACTCAGAATAACAAAAATAAATAAATAGATAAACAAATAAATAAATAAAAGCACTTCACTTTCAACACACTCCATCAGAAAAATTGAACTCTTTTACAATATTTTTTTTTTTTTCCGAGAACATAAATTCGTGCAACTCGAACCCTGAATCAATACTTTCCAGGTTAGTCGGTGAACCACAGAGCCACTGAACCACCACACGCCTCTGTTAGTATTATTTGAGAAAGCTGGTCACGTGTGGGAGGTCAATTTGAGGTCAAGGTAGGTAACTCTCTCTCTCTCTCTCTCTCTCTCTCTCTCTCTCTCTCTCTCTCTCTCTCTCTCTCTCTCTCTCTAAGCTACAGGGGATAACACTTTCAGGTAAGGGAGCTAATTTGTGCAACTGTCCATAAATTCTTTTTTTTTCGTAACATTTTTATTTAGGCCTACCGTGGGGAAAAAAGTTTTGTATAGTCCTATAAGAAAGAAAGTTAGTGTTAGAGTTTTGGAATGCACAACGGGTTTTCTCTTTTTTTTCCTCTTTTTTTTTTAATCTGTCTCTCACTTTGTATTTTCTTCCTCTATTTTGTTAGGAATGTGTTTTTATTATAGTCTCTGCTTATGGCAGATTCCCGATGAGCGTCACGTTTTCTATGACATAATCGTTTTTTTTTTTTTCAGCTTCCGTTTTCTCTCCTTTTATTTTCCCTTTTATTTGAAGTGCCACATAATTCTTTCCCATTTTCCCCTCTCGTGATGATTTCCTCGTTTTCCATGACACCTCGTTTTCATTACGGCAGGGTAGACTGAAACATCGCAATCAGACACATGTCGAAAGAAAATGGGGTAAAAATAAACTAACGAGTGACAAACAGAAAACGAAAAGAGGGGAAACTACTCTTATTTTCCCGCCCCGCTACTGGAAAAGTGATTCTCTGCTTGTCTTTCATGTGCGACACGGAAGAGGAGGAGGAGGAGGAGGAGGAGAGGAAGGGAACAGAATGAAGCAACAAATTTTAGTCTCAATTTTGTTACTTTGTTTTGTATTCTTTTCCTGTATGTTTTTTTTTCTTTTTCTTTTTTCCTTTTTTTTTGTTATTATTTTTGCTGCAGACTCGATTTTTTATTCGCTTTTTTTTTTTTTGAGCTGAGGGGGGATTCATTTATCTGACGAAGGCGACGACGATGGGGATCAATTGTTGCGTTGTGCTGTGCTGTACTGTGTTGTGTTGTGTTGTGTCGCCGTCCTCCTTTGTGTTGCTTTGTTCCTGGTGTCAATACGCTAGGCTGCAGTAGTAGTAGTAGTAGTAGTAGTAGTAGTAGTAGTAGTAGGAGGAGGAGGAGTAGGAGTGGGAGTAGTACTGATGGTGGTGGTGTTGGGGGGTACCGATCTTGTCGTGTTTCAGGTGTGGGTGAGGGAGGGGGTGTTAAGGGGGAGGGTGTGGGTGAGGGAGGGGCGGTGGAGGAGAAGGGTGAGGATGGGATGTGGCACAGTGTCACGACCGCAGCGGCGCCTTGAGGGGGGAGGGGCGGCTGGATTAGGGGGGAGGCGTGTTAAGGCAAGGCAATGATATCAGGTAGACAGACAGAAACACACACACACACACACACACACACACACACACACACACACACACACACACACACACATACACACACACACGTACACACGTACACAGGTAACACCCGCGTGCACGACCTGTACAAAACTGTATAAAAATTGGCCCGGACAATCCGGCCACTCCTGACGAGGGGGAGGTGGTGGGGAGGGGAGGGGAGGGGAGGGGAAGAAACGAGAGGTATGATGGGGGAGGGAGGGGGGAGGGTGTGTGGTGTTCAGTAAATGTCCTTGTGGAAGTTGAGAGGCAGGATGACCTCGCGGGTCATGAGGCGCTGCGCCTCCTTCTTCTTCTTGCGCTTGACCTTGCCGCGCCGGTACACGCGCACGCTGACCAGCGCCGCGATCAGCGCTACCAGCACCACGCCCAGGCCTGCGCTGGCCACGCCCACGTACAGCCAGGGCACGCTGAGGTAGAGGCAGGTGGAGCTGGTCTCGTCAGCGCCGGAGGGGCAATGACGCGCGCCGTCACACCACAGGTCGCTGCTGATGCACGCGTCGATCTGCGGGCACAGGTGTGGACACGAGGCAGCGGAGGCTTGACGCCCACGCCCATGCCCGCCCTTGTGGGACTCCAGCGCCGAGGGGCGCGGTTCGCGCCGCACCTCCAGCCACGTGAGGCGGTAGGTGGCGGGCTCGCGCGCCAGGTAGCGGATGATGAGGGAGTCAGGGCGCGGCTCGCCGTAATCCAGCACGGCCGTCCAGCCCGAGGAGAAGACGTGCACACCGTGCGTGGCGGAGGCATCGGGGCATACGGCTTTGATGGGGCGCACCGTCTGGCTGCCGTACACCACCACCCTGTTGTGCGTGACGCAGCGCTGGCTAGCGGCGTGGTAGCCCGGCACGTGCAGGTACAGGTGGCTCGCCTCGCGCGCCACGATCTTCCACGGCAGCTGGTGGCACGCCGCGTCGCTGTCCCCGACCTCGATGGCGCCCGTGGAGCCGTTCAGCACGTGCGCGCCCCCGCACGCCGCCACGGACTCAAACTCGTACTCCGCCTCAAAGAAGAAGTCGCTGAAGTCTTGCGCCCAGCTCATGTCCTTGATGGCGAACCTGAGCTGCACGCGTGGCGCGTGGCTGCGGAAGGTGGCTGGCGCGGCGGAGGCGTCGCAGAGGCATCCCAGTGGCAGGCGCGTGAGGGGCCAGGGCTCCTCCCATGCCTCCAGCACCGCGGAGCCCGGCAGGCGCGCGATGCACTCGAACAGTTCAGACTGCGAGTTGTGCACTGTCTTGCACAGGTTGCCGCGGAAGCCCAGGCTGGTCACGCGCACCGTCACCACCTCGTCAGGCCGCTGCGTGAAGGAGTAGCGGCACGACAGCGACGCCTTACCGCCGCGCCCGTACAGGAACACGTTTTGCGGCGAACGGAAGTGGCCGTTGCGGCGGCGGTCGCTGCTGAAGGTGTGATCGCAGTCGGTGCCTGCCTGGCGCCCCGCCTCGCCCGCACTCACGAACTCGTAGTGGATGACGTAGCGCAGCGGCAGCAGCGCCGTGCTGTCCGTGAAGCTTTGCGTCACCAGCATGGACGGCCCGGAGGACAGGAAGCTCTCGTCGTCTCCACACGGCTGGCTCACCAGGCCGCGCTGGCGTGCCCGCACACAGGTGGGCGGCAGCTGGTCGTCGCAAAAGTCGCCCATGAGGTGCGCGGCGCCGTCCGCGTTGGGGCCGCCGTCGTAGATGGCCAGGCGGTTGAGGCAGGGCGAGTGGCTGGGCCTGTTGCTGGTGGCGGGGGCGCGGTGGTACTTTGTGAAGTACAGCCACACCACCTCATCGCGGCGCCCCTCGAAGTGGTAGGCGCAGGAGGAGTTGGCGGGCAGCGCGAACACGGGGCTGCTCACCACACCGCGTGAGCCGCCCCCGCTTTGCAGCACGTAGTCACACACCGAGTTGGCGACGCGCCCCGCGGCCTCGCGCATGTACATCACGTGCGCCTGCAGCTCGAAGCCCGCCACCAGGTTGGGCAGGTGGTTCATCCTGCCGGAGGTGGCGGCCTGGAACACCACCAGCATCTCCGGTCCACTGGATGTGATGTTGGGCAGCGAGGCAGTGCCGCACAGGCGCGCCAGCAGCGGCGCCTTCATGGAGCCGCCGTCGTACACCAGCAGGAAGTCCTCCGGTGCGCGACACTCCCCGTCCTGCCGCAGGCGTGCCTCGGGCGACACCCTGCCGCCCAGCCCCTGGCGCCCCACGTGCACCAGGCGGTCGTTGGGCTGGCTGAGGGT
>NC_087187.1:4767500-4770000 GCF_035594125.1 Scylla paramamosain
CAAATAAGCCACTGGAAAACAAATAAAACATCAGCAATTCCAGTCCAAATAAATCTGATAGACTGTAAAAAAATACAAATAAAATAACGAACTCAGAATAAAACAAAAGGTTACGACAAATATATGACAAACAACACACACACACACACACACACACACACACACACACACACACACACACACACACACACACACACACACACACTCACCTGAACACCCCGGGGGCTCGTCAGAGTAATCAGAACATTGAGCTTGTCCGTCGCAGAAGAAGCTGTTAGGAACGCACGCGCCGTTGTCACACGGGTACTCTGACACGTCACACGAGGAGGAGGAGGAGGAGGAGGAGGAGGAGGAGGATGTGGAGGTGGAGGTGGAGGAGGAAAGGCCCAGTACTCCTTGTATCGTCCCTCCTCCTCCTCCTCCTCTCCCTCCTTCCCTCCACACGAGTAAGGAAAGGAGGAACGTGATGAGTAGGTTGAATTTTGTTGAGTAATCTTCCATTGTTTGCTTTTGTTGTTGTTTTTCTTGATTCCTGGGTTTTTTTTTTTTTTGGTGATTTTTTAGGGTTTTTTCTTTTCTTGTTGTTGTTGTTGTTGTGGTTTTCTGGAAGAGAGGAAAATGTGGTTAGTTATGTTGTATTTTGTTTGTTTGTTTATTTATTTATTTATTCACTTGTTTGTTTGATTTTTTTTATTTGTGCGTGTTTGTCGAAGTCCGTCTAATTTACTCTCTCTCTCTCTCTCTCTCTCTCTCTCTCTCTCTCTCTCTCTCTCTCTCTCTCTCTCTCTCTCTCTCTCTCTCTCTCTCTCTCTCTCTCTCTCTCTCTCTCTCTCTCTCTTATTCTACCCTGTTTTTATTCCCTTTTTTCAATCACCTAATTAGCGGTTAATTAGCCTTTCGCTCATTTTTTATTTTCTTTCCCTTTTTTTCATTTATTTTTCATCCATTGTATTTCAGGAAGTTGCTTTTTTCCTGTGATTATTCTCCTTTGCTGTTAAACATTCGTAATGAGACATAGACAGACAGACAGACAGACAGACAGACAGACTCAGAGACACAGGCAGACGGACAAACAGACAGACAGACAGACAGACAGACAGACAGGCAGACGGACTGGCAGACAATAAGAGAAAACGAAAAGTAAATATTTCTAAAGGAACGAGGCAGAGAGGAAGGAAGGAAAGAAGGGAGAAAAGGAAGAAAGAAGGCTGAAAGAGAGGAAGGAAGGAAGGAAGCAAGGAAGTAAAAAAGCAAGAAATTGAGGAAAGAAGGCAGAAAAAGATAGGAAAGGAAGGCAAAGAAAAGACAAACTAAAAATAACGAGAATGGAAAATACATAACAATAAACGAGAGAGAGAGAGAGAGAGAGAGAGAGAGAGAGAGAGAGAGAGAGAGAGAGAGAGAGAGAGAGAGAGAGAGAGAGAGAGAACAAATACCATTCATGTATAATTGAAAATAAACAACATCCGCGGCGCTCAATCATCTCAGTAATATTAGTTTTTTTCCATATTTTTCCTTTCTTTTTTTTACTTCACCTTCTAATTTTGCCAAACTAAATGAAACGCAGAGAGAGAGAGAGAGAGAGAGAGAGAGAGAGAGAGAGAGAGAGAGAGAGAGAGAGAGAGAGAGGTGTATAAATTCTTTTTTTTTTTGTTTTTTTTTGTTTTGTTTTTGTTTATTCCGTTTTCTTCTCGTTCTTGTTGTTCTTGTTCTTTTTTCCTTCTTTTTCAGCTTTAATTACTTCTTTTTAGTCGAACACACACACACACACACACACACACACACACACACACACACACACACAGAGAGAGAGAGAGAGAGAGAGAGAGAGAGAGAGAGAGAGAGAGAGAGAGAGAGAGAGAGAGAGAGAGAGAGAGAGAGAGAGAGATTACTTAATTTGAACGTGCCGTGTCGATAAGGAACTTCCCCCCTAGTTAAATCCAGCAAATCGCTTCCCTAAGGCCTTGAAATATAGGGACGTGTTTATCAGGGAGTGTCGAAGAGGAGAAAAGTATCGTACGTTTGAGAGTCAATACGCGCCGTCATTTTTTTAACGTACGAAATATGAATGGAATAGTTATCGCTGCCAATTATCATGTACAGAAAACGGTGGGGTTAAAAAGACTATATTTGGCATTTCCTGTTGTACGTTTGGTTCTAGAAATGTACGATAACTTTTTTTTTTTACAGAAAATGGAGGAGTTAGAAATAATGTGCTTTCGGTAGTTATCGTGTTATCGTATTAGTTTTTCGTACGTTTTGAGTGTGAAAACGTACGGTCACATTTTTTAAAACGTACGAAATGCGAATAGAATAGTTACCCCATTCAATTATCAAGTAGAGAAAATGAAGGAGTTAAAAATGATATAACTGTCGCATTATTGTATTAGTTACTGTACGTTCAAGTGTGAAATGCACGATCACTTTCATGAAACGTACGAGAAATTACTGGAATAGTCTTCCCACTCAGTTATCACGTAAAGAAAACGGAGAATTAAAA
>NC_087187.1:4775000-4777500 GCF_035594125.1 Scylla paramamosain
TCATGGCCATCTGACTGCACAGCGAGAGAGAGAGAGAGAGAGAGAGAGAGAGAGAGAGAGAGAGAGAGAGAGAGAGAGAGAGAGAGGGAAAAATGCGGAGGAGGGAGGCGAGTCAAAGAGAGGGAGGCAAAAGAGAAAGAAAGGAAGGAATGGAGAGAGAGGAAGAGGAGGGAAGGAAGGGAGGGAGGGAGGGAGATTAAAGGGCACCTGGTTTCCTCCCTTTCCTCCATTCCCTAAAAATTCCTCCACCAAAAATTTGTTGACCCCTTCCTCTCTCTCTCTCTCTCTCTCTCTCTCTCTCTCTCTCTCTCTCTCTCTCTCTCTCTCTCTCTCTCTCTCTCTGCAGACATGGACTTCTTTGACAGTTTACAGTATTTTTATCTTCCTTTTCATTGCCATTTGCAGTATTAGTGATAGTATGATAGTAGTAGTAGTAGTAGTAGTAGTAGTAGTAGTCCTGAAACTCCACTATTGAAGGAACCTGATCCGAAAGAGAGAGAGAGAGAGAGAGAGAGAGAGAGAGAGAGAGAGAGAGAGAGAGAGAGAGAGAGAGAGAGAGCACAGTATTCCAGAGCTTACCAGTGAAAGGGACGAAAGAACGAAAAGAAGGAAAAAAAAAGAAAGAAAGGCAGGAAGCAAAGGAGAGGAAGGAAGGGAAGGATGCTGGAGGTATCTTAGCATTGAGGAGAGGAGGAGAGAAGGATCTGGTCCCCAAAAGGTTTAGAAAGACACCAAATCAAAGGAATAGGAGGCTACTTAAAAGGGATTAGACTGACAACTCTTGCAAGGACGCGGGATGTGGGGGAACTTGAGGTGAGAAGAACAGTGTGGCTTCTTCAGACTGCCTGGTGGGATGTTTTCAAAGTTTTTGGCCAGGATTTGAGTAATGGGTGGAGTTCTTTTACTTTTTTCACTTTTTTTTATTTCTTTCGTTTTCATTATTTTTTTTTGTTTTCTTCGGCTTTTTTTCTTTATTTTCTTTTTTTTTTTTTTCCTTTTTTTCTATATTTTTTTCTTTTCATTTTTCTTTTGTTCTTTTATTTCCATTTTACTTTCTTTATTGTTGATTTTTCTTCCAATTTTTATTTATTTATGTTTTTTTTTCCATTATTTTACCTATACTCGTTGATTTTCTTTCTTAGTTTGTCTCTTTATTGACTTCATTCCTTTTTTCTTTCTTTCCTTTGTTATTTTTGTTGTCCTTTCTTTTTTTTCCTTTCCTTTGTTATTTTTTGCCAGGAATGTGCAGCGTTTAGTGAAGACCAGGCGGCATTTCAGGGTCAAAACGGAAAAAAGTTTGAACGAAGCATTTTTATTTATTTATTTTATTTTTTATTTTTTTTTTCACAAGTGGCTTCAGAATATAACATGAGAAACTTTATAAAGGAGAATGTGAACACTTTTTACTTCTTGACAGGAATGGGTTTGGTTCAGAACGTGTGGTATTTAAAAGCAAAACATGCAGCATTGGTAAAGATCAGAAATAAGTGGCGTGAGAATATTTGGCCTTGAAAACTTTACAAGGAAAGATTTTAGGACAGTAGTGAGAATATAAGGTACTGAATTCTTTATAAGGAGAATGTGTACAAGAGGCGTAAAGAATTTTTGTAACACTAAGAATAAAAGCGATTGGAAACTTGGCAAGGAGGAAATTTAAAACATTAGGAGGAGTATTGGGTACTGAATACTTTATAAGGCTAACTTGTATAAGAGGTGTAAGAATATAGAGCACTGGAAAGTTTATTTGGAAGGATTTTGTAAGAAGTGTAAGAAGGTAATGGCATTGAAAACTTGATAAGGAAGAAATTGGATAGTAAATGAAAATGAAAATATAGAAAAAGGGCGAATATATATTTTTTTTTTATGACGAACAGAACAAATCGAATATAAAAAAAAATAAAAATAGTAATAAAATAATCGAATATTCAAAGTAGTACAAACACATATGTGAAAAAAAATCAAAATACTTTGTTTGTGTAGGAGAAAGTCTGGCCAAGAGAAACAGGACTGGGGAAAAAGGACCATTGAAGATTTGAGTCCAGAAAGAAAGAAAGCAAGTCGAGAGTTACATGGTGAATAGGAAATAGAGAACAAAGCACTAGTGGGTCGAGTAATCAAAATAATAAACTGTAATTGACAATGATAGAAAAAAGTAAAAAGAAAATATAATAGACTAAACCAAATAATGAAAACAAAACCACAAATAGAGGAAAATAGAGAAAATAAATCTTTCTTTTCACCAGGAGGCATTTTTTTCCCGTCTTTCAATTCCATACATCTTACAGGCAACAGTAAACATTTAACCCTTTCACTTCCACTTCTTACACCTTTCCCTAATCACCAATCACTCTGAAACACCCTTACTTATTCACAGCCACACCCAATCTTTCAAAAGGGAAGAAATTACAAAATGCATTCTTTTTCATCTCAAACTTTCTTGTAGTATAAAGACTTAACGCATTCCTTCAGGTGCTGCTACTTGTTTGCGTCACAGTGAAAG
>NC_087187.1:4792500-4797500 GCF_035594125.1 Scylla paramamosain
TGTTTTGTATATGTGTACTACTACTACTACTACTACTACTACTACTACTACTACTACTACTACTTATAATGTTTCTCCCTCCATCTTATCTCTCAGTTCGTTTGTCTGTTTCTCTCTCTCCTCTCTCTTTTTTTCTTTTATTCTTTATTCCTCAAACATTTCGTCTTTGCAGAAGTGGGAAAGCTAAAAGTTATAACCTTGTTTACTGATATAGCCTCTCTCTCTCTCTCTCTCTCTCTCTCTCTCTCTCTCTCTCTCTCTCTCTCTCTCTCTCTCTCTCTCTCTCTCTCTCTCTCTCTCTCTCATTACCTTAGATGAACACCTCATTTGCTTATCTATACGAGAGAGAGAGAGAGAGAGAGAGAGAGAGAGAGAGAGAGAGAGAGAGAGAGAGAGAGAGAGAGAGAGAGAGAGAGAGAGAATGGCAGATGAGGGAAGCAGATAAAGCAGGAATGGTAGAAACAATTAGGGAAGAAAGAAGGGAGAGAGAGAGAGAGAGAGAGAGAGAGAGAGAGAGAGAGAGAGAGAGAGAGAGAGAGAGAGAGAGAGAGAGAATGTATGGAAGAGAATGCAAGGAAGAAGGGAAGAGAAGAAGGAAATGAGAATAGTAATAACAATAAGAGAATGATAAATGAGAGAGAGAGAGAGAGAGAGAGAGAGAGAGAGAGAGAGAGAGAGAGAGAGAGAGAGAGAGAGAGGTAAGTTCGCTTCACCTTGTAATTAGTGAAACACCTTTACTAGTAATTACCTCCACACCTGCATCTCTCTCTCTCTCTCTCTCTCTCTCTCTCTCTCTCTCTCTCTCTCTCTCTCTCTCTCTCTCTCTCTCTCTCTCTCTCTCTCTCTCTCTCTCTCTCTCCCCATTCTTATTTGCATCTCTCTTAATTTTCTGTCTTCCTTCTTTCTCCTTCTTCCATCGTTTTTACCTTTGTTTTTTCTCCTCTTCCTCCTCCTCCTCCTCCTCCTCCTCCTCCTCCTCCTCCTCCTCCTCTTCCTCAAATTCCTCTCATCTTCCTATTTTTATTACTTCTTTTCTCTCTTCATTCCTTCCTCTTTTACTTCCATTTCCTTCTTTTTGTTAGTCATTTTCCCTATTTCTTTCTTCTTTGTTTTCCTCTCCTTTATTTCCTTTCCTCATTTTCTGGCTTTCCTTCTCTCTCCTACTTTTCTCCTCTCCTTCTCTTCTTCTCAATCGTTATTTCCTGTCTTTCTTCTCTTGTCTTCTCTTCCCCCTGTTCCTCTCTTTCTCACTTCCTGTCTCTTCTTCTCTCTCTCTCTTTTTCTCTCCCCTTCTCTCCCCTTCTCTCTCTCTTTCTCTCCCTCTCTCTCTCTTCTTCGAGTGTTTGTTCCTCTCTCTTGAAATCTCTCCACCCCTTCCTGAGATTTTGTTTGTTTGTTTGTGTGTGTGTTTGTTTGCTTTGCGAGAGTCTGAGATTAAAGATGTCTTGTCGTTCTTCTCTTCCTTCTTTCCTTTGTTTCCTTCTTTCTTTCCTTCATTCCTTCATTCCTTCCTTGCTTTGTTTATTATTTCTTTTCTTTTTTAAGTTTTGTTTTGTTTTGTTTTTATTTATTCCTTTGTTCTTTTTATTTTTAGTCTTCCTTCATCCTTTCCCTTCCTTCTTTCTTTTCTTTCCTTCCTTCTTTCGTTCGTTTTCTCCTTCCTTCCTTCCTTCTTTCGTTTTTCTTTTCTATTTTCTTTCTAACGTTTTATTTTTTATCTTTTCTTTATTCCTCTCTTTTTTCATCTTCCTTTTATCTTTCCCTTCCTATCTTTATTTCTTTTCATATTCTCCTTTTCATTTCTTTTTACGTTTTCATTTTTCTTATTCCTTTCCGTTGTTTATTAAATTTCCTTCCTTCCTTCCTTCTTTCCCTCCTTCCTTCTTTCCTTCCTTCCTTAGCCTCTTTCTTTTTTCCCTTTTCTCCTTTCCTTCGTATTTCCATTTTTCTTCAATTACTTCCCCTTCATTACTTTTCTGCCTTGCCTCCTCCTTTCCTTTATTCCTTCATTTCTTCCTTCGCCATTCGTAATTCCTTCTCATTTCCATTTTATTTGATTCCCTTCCTTTCTCTTATCATTTCTTGCCTTTTGTCCTCTCTCTCTCTCTCTCTCTCTCTCTCTCTCTCTCTCTCTCTCTCTCTCTCTCTCTCTCTCTCTCTCTCTCTCTCTCTCTCTCTCTCATTTCTCGTTATATTCTTCCTTGTCTTTCTCTCGCTCTCTTTATTACTTTCTTCCTTTATTGCCTTTATTTCATTCTCATATTGTTATTCTCCTCCTCCTCCTCCTCCTCCTCCTCCTCCTCCTCCTCCTCCTCCTCCTCCTATTGAAATAGAAATAAACAAAGAAGGAGAAGCAAAAGAGAATAGGAAGATTTCTGCTGATACTCCTCCTCCTCCTCCTCCTCCTCCTCCTCCTCCTCCTCCTCTTCTCCATCTTATGCTGGAATAAGAAGAAGAGGAGAAGAAGAAGAAGGAAAAACACGAGGAAGAAGAATGATTGGAGATCTTATTATTTCCTTCCTCCTCCTCCTCCTCCTCCTCCTCCTCCTCCTCCTCCTCCTCCTCCTCCTCCTCCTCCTCCTCCTCCTCCTTCTTCCTATTGCTTTTTTCTTCTTCGTGCATTGCTCTTGCTTTTTCCTCTTTCTTTACCTCCTCCTCCTCCTCCTCCTCCTCCTCCTCCTCCTCCTCCTCCTCCTCCTCCTCCTTAAACAAAAAACAAGGAGGAAAAATAAACAGAGAGGAAATAGACTATACTTTGATATAATTCCCCTCCTCCTCCTCCTCCTCCTCCTCCTCCTCCTCCTCCTCCTCCTCCTCCTCCTCCTCCTCTGCGGCAGGTAAGCAATCGAAGCCTGCGTAAATAGGTTCCGTGCTGCTGGGACGCGCAATTAGTCCTCGGGAGAAGGTAAACAGGTGAGGCGCAGGTGAGAGGAGGGAGAGGTGAGAGTGAGGGGGAGGAGGAGGAGGAGAGAGAGTGAGAGTGAGAGTGCGGTACAGGAGAGGTGAGAGTGACAGAGTGAGAGGGAGGAAGAGGAGGAAATTGAGAAGGTGAGAGGGGAAGAAGAGGAAGAAGAGGAAATTTTGGAGGTGAGAGTGGAGAGAGAGAGAGAGAGAGAGAGAGAGAGAGAGAGAGAGAGAGAGAGAGAGAGAGAGAGAGAGAGAGAGAGAGAGAGAGAGAGATTGAGAGGTGAGAGGAAGAGAGAGGGAGAGATTGAGAGGTGAAAGAGAAGGAAAGAAAGAGAGCAAAGGAGGAAGAAGAGGAAGAAGAAGAAGAGGCGAGAGAAGGGAAGAGGATGGAGAGGAATAAGTAAGAAGGAAGAAGAAAGGAGATGAAGTAAAGCAAGAGAGAGAGAGTAAGAGGAAGAAAGGAGAGGTGAGAGAGTAGAATAAGTAAAAAGGAGGAAGGGGAGGAGGAGAGAAGAGAGGATTGGAATATTAAGAGAAAGAGGAAGGAACAAAGAGAAGGAAGATGAGGGGTGGAGGAGGAGGAGGAGGAAGAGGAGGTGAGAGGTGAGAGAGAAGAGATAGAGACATTTGGGAGAGGATCAGAATGGGAGAGAGGGAGAGGGGGAGGTAGAGATGCTGTAAGATAAATAGATTGGGTGAGAGAGGGAGAGGAGGAGGGAGGGAGAGGAAGAGGAGGGAGGGAGATGAAGGGGAGGAGGGAGAATAGAGGGAGAGGAGAGGGGGTTAATGATGCTGGGAGGGAGAAGGAAAGAATTTTGTCATTTTTTCTTATTTTCCTTCTTCCTTTTTCTTCCTTCATTCCTTCCTTTCCTTAATTTTTTCCTTCTTTTTCTTTTGGTTTTCTTTCTTTTAATTCCTTTCTTTCACCCTTCCCTTTTGTTTATTCTCAGTCTTCTTTGTATCTGTCGTTCTTTCCTTCCTTCCTCCTCCTCCTCCTCCTCCTCCTCCTCCTCCTCCTCCTCCTCCTCCTCCTCCTCCTCCTCCTCCTCCTCAATCTTACAGGAAAGAGGAGGGACTGTAAACATTATGATACCTTTTCAACGTGTGTGTGTGTGTGTGTGTGTGTGTGTGTGTGTGTGTGTGTGTGTGTGTGTGTGTGTGTGTGTGTGTGTGTTTCCTATTGTTTGTTACCTCTGCAGTCATTAGAAAAATATGTATGTACGCGCGCGTGTGTGTGTGTGTGTGTGTGTGTGTGTGTGTGTGTGTGTGTGTGTTTACCTAGCAAACAGAATACGCACACGCTTCTGAAAAATACGTATACACACACACACACACACACACACACACACACACACACACACACACACACACACACACACACGCCTTTTACGTACACAATTATTATTACTAACAAATAAATAAATAAATAAATAAATAAATAAACTCCCCCTTAAAAAATAAAGGTCAAAGTTTACGTTTTCCCTCGCGACACGTCACAGAAAACGGAAAACTCACTTCTTGTTTACTTATGTTGAAAGTTTTTTTTTTTTTTTTATTAGTCGTAAAAAGTTACAGTCCTCAGGTATTGATTACTTGTAGGAGAGGGAGAGGGGAGAGGGAGGGGGAGAGGGGAGAGGGAGAAGGGAGAGGGGCAGAGATAGAGGGAGAGAGGAGAGGGGAGGAAGAGTAGATGAAGGACAAGAGAAGAGGAAAGTGTGTCTGTGAGAGAGAGAGAGAGAGAGAGAGAGAGAGAGAGAGAGAGAGAGAGAGAGAGAGAGAGATGGTGAAAGGAAGGGAAAAGATGGAGAGAATATATTAGAGAAATGGGAAAGGAGAGAAATGAAGAAGGGAGGGAGAGAAAGAGAGAGGGGAGAGAGAAGGAAGAAAGAAGCAACAAAGGAGAGAGAAGGAGGGGAGGGAGGAAAGAAAGGAAGGAGATAGAGAAGTAAACATGGAGAGGGAGAGAGAGAAATAAGACGGGAGGGAGGGAGGGAGGGAGAGAGGAAGAGGAAGAGGGAGAGGGAGAGGAGGCAAGGAACAGCTGGCACGGTTTATCACTAGGAGAGAGAGAGAGAGAGAGAGAGAGAGAGAGA
>NC_087187.1:4822500-4825000 GCF_035594125.1 Scylla paramamosain
TTTAATAATGAGTGAATAGGAGTGGCATTTTTATTTTTGTACCTTTTTCTTTTGCATCATGTGACGAGAAAATGAGAAAATTACCTTGATTTCTGCTTCTGTTTTTCATCTTTCATATTTTTTTTTTGTTTTTTTCATCAGCAACTGAATATAAAAAAAATAATCATTGTAATTTCAGTGTTTTCCATTTTTTTCGTTTTCTGTTCTTTTTCTCAGTAAGTGACAAAGTTTACGATAATTTTAACGTGTTTGTTTTTTTTTTTTTCCTTTTTTTTTTCTTTTTTTTCGTTCCTCTAGAAAAATCATTGTAATTTTAGTGTTTCTTTTTCATTTCTATGTTTTTTGTTTGCTTTGTTGTTGTTTTTGAGTAAATGATGCAAAATTCACGATTAATTTCTGTGTATCTTCTTTCTTTCTCTTATTTTTTGCTAATTTTTTTTTTTTTTTTTTTTTGTATTTTCATAAGTGAGAGAAAGTCATTAGAATTTCAAAGCATCTGTTTCTTTTTCATTTTATTTGATTTTACTTCACTTTTTTCTGTCTTATTTTTTATTTTTTTATTATCAATGAGTGACAAAGATCAGAGTATAATTCCTGCGTGTTTCCTTTCTTTCTTCCAATTATTACTCGTCTTTTTTTCATTATTCCTTTTTTTTATCAGGAAATAATTCTGATTCCTCTTTTCTTTTCACCTTCCTTCCTTTTTTTTTGTAATTATTATTTTTTTTAATCAGCAATGTGTCTTTTCTCATCTTTCCCTTATATTTCTAATTATTTTTAACTTTTTTTTATATAAGTGGAAAAAATCACCACTCTCTCTCTCTCTCTCTCTCTCTCTCTCTCTCTCTCTCTCTCTCTCTCTCTCTCTCTCTCTCTCTCTCGTACTACCCCGATTCTTACATACCTTTCTAACTATTTCACACACACACACACACACACACACACACACACACACACACACACACACACACACACACACACACACCAGTCAATTGTACACGAGCAAACGAGATAAAAAGGATTACATTCATTTTTTCGCACCACCAGACAAAAAAGCTCCAGAAGAGATTACAATAAATGTTTTACGAAATGGCACAAGAAAAAAAGAAAAACGAAAATGGAAAAAAAAAAAAAAGACAATCGAGGCGAACTTTTGACTCGACAAGAGGTGGAGAGAATTACAAATATTTTCCCCTCTCCCTCTTTCCCCTTTTTTGGAAATACGCAAGTCGAGGGTAAAAGAATTAAGATCCAGCTATTTTTTTTTTTTTTACTTTTTACATGTACACTATTTTTTATCATTATTTTTTTTCTCTCTCTCTTCCCTCCATCCTCTCTACAAACAAGTGAAGGGCAGGGAAAGAGATTAAAGCATATGCTATTTATTTATTTTTTAAAGATGACGATACGTGGAGATTAATCAGTAAAACAAATGAAGGCTTGTTGGACTTGTTAGGTCATCTTTTATATTGTTGTTGTTGTTTTTGTGTGTTTAGTGAAAGGGGGAGTGAACGAGATTAAAATGGGAGTTGTTATTGTTGTTATTTTGTACTGGTGGAAATAAGTGGGAATAAATCAGTAAAGTAAATGAAAGCTAGTCAGAATTTTTGGTGTTTTTATTTTCTTTTTTTGTTGTTTATGAGTGTGTTTAGTGAAGGGGAGTGAAAGAGATTAAATTACTTTTTTTTTTTTTTTTTTTTTTTTTGGATAACGATACGTGGAAGTAAATCAGTGAAATAAATGAAAGTTAGTCGGATTTTTTTCTTTTTTATTTTCTTATTGTTGTTTATGAGCGTGTTTAGAGAAGGTGAGTGAAAAAGAGATTAAGACAAAACTGTTTTTACGGATGATGCGTGGAAATAAATCAGTAAGTAAAGAAAAGATCCTTTTTATTTTTTATTCATTTATTTATTTATTTATTTATTATTTTATTTTTTATTTATTTGTTTACTTATTTATTTTATTTGTTTATTTATTTATTTATTTATTTATTTTGTTGTTAATGTATGTATTAACTAAGGGGGAGGGAAGTTCCAGGTCTGAACCCCACGTGAAGTTAAAGGGATTAGTGGAGGAAAGTAAGTTTAAATTCTGTTGACTAGTCGTGAGAAATTGGCTGTTTTATTGATTGGCAGTTGTAAGTTCTAGTGATTATTATTATTATTATTATTATTATTATTATTATTATTATTATTATTATTATTATTATAAGAAAGTAGGTTTTTATTTTCATTAATCGTGTGAAATTAATTGCTTTATTGATTAACATTAAAGAAGTGTCAGTTTTATTTCTTTACCGTAAGATTTTTTTTTATTTATTTATTTATTTGTTTTCATTCATTCATTTTGGTAACCGTAAGAGTAAGTTATATGAACCAGGAGTAAGAAGAAAAGTTTATCTCTCTCTCTCTCTCTCTCTCTCTCTCTCTCTCTCTCTCTCTCTCTCTCTCTCTCTCTCTCTCTCTCTCTCTCTCTCTCTCTCTCTCTCTCCCCATAAACG